>NC_053412.1:2988788-3125788 GCF_016859285.1 Xiphias gladius
TCATGTTAGATTTCTTATTAAGATGTCTAACCAGTGTTCTTACCTCTCTGACTCATCATCTGCAAACCAGTTGGGTGGATTGTAGGGTTTCCATGGTTTATCGTCGACATCAACATCATGACTCAACAGCCCTGTGTGGGGGGGTTCAATATTCAAAATGAAACCAAAAAAACCTCCCAACATTTATAAACATTGCATCTCACCTTTGAAAGCACAATGTGAAATTTAACTGGCAGTCTAGTCAGCTCAGGGGCTAAACAATTACTCAACTACTAAGTAAGTTTAAAATCTGTCTTTTAAGCAGCCTAGTGAGGATTTACAAAGAATTTCTTCTGTGCTGCCATTTCCTATCCCCCCTCTATTCTCCTGTTCTGCTACTCTGCTACCGCAGTAGCGACTAGGAGAAAACATCATGTGGAACTTGACATTGTTTTTTGTTTTGTTTTTTTAGTACAGGAAGTGTCGACATTTACTCAGCAGCAGCTTTTTTTTTTTTCCAGTTCAGCATATGTCCACAGTTCAAGCAAGGTAGTTGCTGCCAAAAAACTCCATTGACTAAAAGCACCTGTGTTTCTCAATAGGAGAGGGACACGAGTGTGAAACCATGGAGAGAAATTAAGATTTTTGTGAAATAATTTGCTGCTTAGCAAAAAACACAAAAAAAAACATTAATTAAAGATAGCAAATCACGTTAAACAAGTAGTTTACCATTGATTAAAAGCAACACCGTGTTAAATTGACCATTTTTCTGATGAGTCTGTAACTGTGTTTCTCAATAGGAGAAAAGAGCGACCCCTGTCTTCACTGCTCCTTACCCTGACATAAGCAAGCACCTTTGCTAATGTTAACATAGATTATTAAATAATGAGCCTTGTAAACCTACGTGTGAAGAAAAAAAAAAGCTATTTTAGTTAACAACTGGAGTTAAGAACCCATTAAAGAAGCCATAAAAGCTAACATTTGCAGACATACCAAGTTAGCCCACGTTGCAGAGGGTTTGTACCTGCTGAATAGTGTAAAACATTCATGTGGAATTCAGCGTTCAACTTTGCAATGGAGGAGACTTGGTGTGCACAACAAAAAAGACTGTTTTTCCACTGGTAACTGAAGTCTGCGATGTTGCAGTTTCAGTAAACTAAAGGGGCTGTTACATTTTACCAAAATGCATTAAAAAAAATAATTTTCGGAATGCTCAAACAACAAATCAGCTGGGATGGTTTTTATTTTTCATAATATGACTTCCCCTGTTTCAAATTCTCTAGAATCAACTCTTCAGTCAGAGGCAGCAGCAAGGTTAGTGACATTTCTTCATTTACACGTGTAACAGGAGAAATCTGTGTTGTAGCAAAGCAAAAAACTGCCCCTAAATTGATAGAATTGTTACCGAAAGTTAAGAGAATACAATTTACAGGCCAATATGTCAGGTTATAATTGTGATTGTATGAAAATATCTAATACAATCATCTGAAACAGTCTAAAACGACACATTTAAAGTGCAAAGTATCCTCTACCTTTGTGTCCTCCCTGCTTTGCAAGCTTGGTGTAGTCCGAGTCCGTCTCAAATATCCCAACCCGCCGTCCAGTGGTCCTCTCCATGGGAGTGCTTTCGTCAGCACTCTGGGACAGACCAGGAATCTGGGAGGTCGGTCCAGTCATGCTACTAGTCACAGCCCCGGGCTTTATGCCTGCAATAAACTAAGAATTATGTCCGCTGCTTTGCTAGCTTATGTGGCTCCATTTGCAAGCAAAGTAATGGTTCCTTGGCATACACCCTACATGCACTGCTACTGCTCACTGCATGTTTAGTCTGTGAGCCCAAAAACCTCTTGCCTGAAGTTATGTTTTCTCATTTTATTGCTGTAGTTTGTGGTTCTAATTTATTTCAGTTAGAAATTTCTTTCTTTTAGAGATGCTGAATAGTTTTGCTTTGAGTATTCAAGTGTTTTACAGGTGATGGAGCCAGAAAATGTATAAATGCATGATAATATTTATTGTGACTGAATTTTTCATGACATTTCTGTCATTTTTTGCACTCTTTCTCAAAATGACCTAAAAGACCATTGGGTGTTTAGCAAGATGCCACCAGGCCCCAAGACTTACCTCCTGGCTTGGTCCTTCGATGGTTGGGGACAGCGGCGCTCATTTCAGCTGCAGACATAATTTCGATCTGATGATCAAACAGAATAACTGATGGGTTGCAAGTACACCTTTCTAAAACACAGACCTAAATTTGAGGCTACACTGCTTGTTGTCAAACATATTAGATATAAAACATGAATCAAGCTCATCGAAATCAGTTTTTGGGTTTTTTTTCAAATACCATAAACCCCAAAAAGGTACCACATGTTGCACAAATGAAATAAGTTATAAAAAAAAAAAAAAAAAAAAAAAAACACTCAGAGAATTTCTTTTTCCTCACACATCATCTTCCACCAGAACGGAAAGAGAAGGGCAGTAGACTAAAACAATTAAGAAAAACTGAGATTTCTGAAAATAATTTAATGCTAATTACATACTATGGTACGCCAAATTTACTAAAAATACCAAAAACATTGATAAAATATATCAAATCATGTTAAACATTTAGTAACAGCGACGCCGCATTAAAGCATCAATTTTTCTAATGTAGTTTGACCTTGTGTTTCCCCCCATATCGCGTACAGCGGCCTGTCCGCGCTCTTTTATCGAAACAGTGGTACTTAGGATGCTCCTAAAATGATGATGGGAAAATAAAACAATTCTTGTTCGTGAGTGAGTGACAGAAAACAAGGTATGTTAGCTAACGCGCTGCAGCCATCAGCCACAGAACAAGCCACAGTGGCTAATATAAAAAGTAAGCCCTCTCAGCAGCGGGTGCATACTTGCCGACAAGTTTACTATTATAGTTTGACTATATACATAATGTCTATCTAGTTACACAAGCACACGCTATCGAAAAACACACTTCAAACATCTTTTTCTAGTGGCACAGTTTTGCTTAGCTAAGTGGCTAACAAAGCCCTGCTAATTTTGTTAGCCGCCTAGCTAGCTGCCGCAGTAGCTTTCCAGCGTTAACCTTATTTATGCGCTGCAACAATGCTACTTTTTGGGTAAAAGACTAACGATACTACACGTAGAAAAATCAGACACATATCTCACATTATCTGTTTTTTTTTTTTCTTTGTTTTTTTCTTTTGTCGTAATTACTGCGTGGATTGTTGCACTTAAACGCCGCTAGCTTCTTCTTATTCTGCGGGCAGGGCTGGACGCACACACTTCCTGTAGCACCTGCCGCCGACATCCGGTACGCTGGCCAAAGATCGTCTATTGTTAGCGCCGCCCGACGTTGGTTTGTAGGCGTGTTGTGTTGTTTCTGTCAAGCGATAGTTCACAGTAAAGGGTGGAGATCAGGTCTTGCAAGGGGACAGAGTGAGACCTCTTTCCAATATCCACGCTATTACATCAAATGTGAGATATTTGTACATTATTGAGTAATTCCATTTTATGTTACTTGGTACTTCTACTCCATTGCAATTCAGAGAGAAATACCGTACTTTTACTTTTGATACTGTAAGTACATTTTCCTGATTATACTTAGATAGTGAAAATTCAAATGCAGGACTTTCGCTTGTAATGGAGTATTTTTACAGTGTGGCATTGGTACTTTTACTGAAGTAAATGATTTGGATACTTCATCCACCTATGGCAAAAACCACAGGTGCCAGCCATAGACTGGGATACAAGCTGAATGTCAGTATCACATGTGGGTGGTCAGTTTCGAAGAGCGTCAAATAGTGCAGCACTGCAGCCACAAACAACTGATGCTGTTTCCAGCAGCAATGGTAATAATGACGTCAGTGGTTTGAGTCTTTATTTCTTTTCACCTTAAATCTATTTCTATCTATTGGCGCATGATAAGTTATTGATTGTTGGTTGCTTGGGTAGATTTGGAGAAAAACGTGTTAATGCTCCCACTTGAGTTTAGTGCGGCTGAGGGTGAGCCCTTTTTTTGACTTGTGTCTGATCAATTTATTAATAGATAATAAATAAATTTACCGAAGCCTTATCGTTGCGTTATCACCAAATAGAAAGGACAGACATCAGTGGGGTTTTTTTGCAACCTGACAACCCAAAACGTATTGTTATTTATGTCTTATAACTGATCTTGAAAGTATCGTGAAATGATTTACTAATCATTAATGAAGCCATTAGTTACAACTTAATGGTTCCTTATTAGAAAAGTGGCACAACTTACTTTTAAATGTGTAAAATTTTGTGTTATTCCACTATAGTATTTATATTTTTACCAAAAAAATGTATTTTGGTATAAAAAAACAAAAAGAAATCAATGTTGATGTTACATGATGGTTTAAACGCACAATTTCCTTATACTCTATAACACAATAGTAGGCTGTTGTTTCCATAACAAGTCAAATCACTGAGCCAGTGGAGTGTCCATCAGGTCAAAAAGTCTTTATTATGCATAACAGACTTATTGTTCAATTAACAGAATTTATGCAATTAGAACAAACAGCATTAGTAGTATTATATTAACTCTGTTAAGATTAATCATCAACCTAAAATATCTATCAAAAAGGGTTATTTTGATTCCACACACAGACTTTCATTCCAAAAGGGACTGTTTTTAGGATTCTTGACATGAAAGCAACTGATTCACTGTCTCACTTTCCAAAGAGCAATGTTTCTAAGAAACTAATAAAACAGAGGAAAACTAAATTTTCGGAATGAAGGCTTCAACTCAATTACATAAAACCCAGTATGATCAGTGCATGCAGAAAACACCTTAGCAGTAAGAACAGGTTAATGTGTAAGAAACCAATAAATGATGCAAATAATGCAACAAAGGCCGGGTTAGGAGAATACTACCAGTGCTCTTCGATTGGCAGCCAGTTTGGACCAACTCTTTTTCAGCTTCGGAGATCACTCAGAAGTCTTTGCCGCAGTCGGGGCAGAGGATGTCGTCTTTGCACGTCAGGAAGCCTCGGCCGACCAGAGACACGCAGCACTTTTTGCAGTTGAAGCAGTTGTTGTGCCACTGGCGCTGCTCAAACGAGATGTACTTGCTGCCCCCGAGACCTGAGACAAAGGCGGCAAAGTGGAGACATGAGTGAACTGCTGTGCCAAGGGAACAAAATGAGCTTGTCCCCAACAAGCTGTCCTTAATGCTGTCCTTTCATCCCTTCCCAGGAGCTTTAACCACCATTCACATTTGGCCTCATGTGACTCCAGCGACTCTACCGACAACAGCCAGGAGCACTAATGAACCAAGTGACATCAATGGCCTTGATGATGACCCCCCCCCAAAAGGTTAAATACCTGGGACTCCCCCTCAGTCAGTTAGAACTGAGGAAGCCTCTTGGATGGGAGGTGAAACATCTTTAAGTATCTACAACCAAGTCCAGTTGCCCTTGATTCAACTTGATTGTCCCCAAAAGTCCCATGATCTCCGTAATGTAATAACCCTGTAATTAATGTTTATTGGATACATAGGATGCAGGGGGAAGCATATGATCTGGGAACACTTGAGTGCATTTTAAAATTGTCATTTATACTGCATTTACTACTGTCTAGTTGTAGTTTACATCTTCTGCTACATTTATTGTGTTTTTACCTCATTTTTTTCAGTATTTAATGACAAGTCACTTAAGAACATTTTGGCTATCACTAGTTTCAGATGAAGGTCCTATGTCTACAGAAGTAATAAGAGCGCAGCATTAGGTAGCAGCATTGTTTTCCTTGTTCTTAGTATTTACTGTAAAATTCAAGCATCACAGTAACTCTTCCAGTTGACAGAGGTTTTTAAAGGATCACAGTTCAGTTTACTAGTCATGATTAGCAACACTCAGCCTGTGGAATCATTTGTTCAACTGTATCTCTGGCTCTGCAGGAGCGGAAAGCTTGTGTTACAAAACTGGGAATGTGGAGTTTGTTACTACACGAACCTTTGCTGGGCAGGAGTGTTTCTTCACGAGGATGATCAATTTACGAGGGAGCAATGCAAAAAGAGTGCTGATGATTATGGGTTGTTGTTTTTTTTTTCCTTCCTCGTGTATAAGTTCAGACAGATTTTGTGTAAACCTGTCTCCATCCAACAGTAAAGCCTGCTTACCGGAAGTATGTAGCAGCTTCTGGAGAATGAACCCAGCCTGAAAATCCCACTGAAAACCGCTGAATGAATCAGAAATGCGGGCAGCAAGTCAGAGGTCTGAAACCAGGCCCGACCGGACATTCCCTGCCTCAGGATTTGAGGATTTGGATAAAATAAGTCCAAGAATCTTCAGTGAAATGTCAGCAAAACTGACGCCAACGCGGTATGCACGCTGGCAACGAAATCGCAGCACCACTACAGCTAAATTTAGGGACTTCATGGGTTTTCCTGAACATCACAGCACTTAAAAATTGAAAAGACTAATGATTTGCCGATCTAAAAAGTTCCATCAAAGCCAGAATGTCTTTGCACTTTTGTACATTTTGATTTCTCTCTTGCTCAAGTTGGTTTTAAGGCTGAATATCAACAACCCTAAACCCAAACAAAAAAGCCCCACATGCGATTCAGAGGATGTGTATAAATAATTTTTTTTAAGGGCAGTACTCCAGACATAAGTTCCAGGGTAAACCTTTACCGCTGATCGGAGTGGTGCAGTAAGCACATTTCTTGGCAAACAGGTTGCAGAAGCAGTCGAGGCAGTAGGCGAAGTCGTCGCGAGAGGTGAACCGCTGGCCGGCCAACTGCTGCTTGCAGCCGATGCAGACGAAGCACTCCTTATGCCAGGGCTGGTCGCGGTAGTTCACTCCTCCAGTGGTGATGGGCTGAAAGTTAGAGGGCGAAAGAAGTTTTATTGGGATTTCTAGACAGGATAACACAATAATGGCTGACAAAAGAGCTATCGGAATTTTTCCAGGGGTTTCGACCGCAACTCACGGTCTTGCTCAGCAGAATGAGTTCGCCTGGGTGTCACGCAGATATCTCAGTTGGATATGCATTGTGGGAGATCCACAAGCATGTTCAAGCATGATTTTTGGCGTCTGATGTGAAGGACAAAGGAGCAAACTCCATCCCCTGATGAAGACCATGATAGTCGGTCGAGAGCCTTGGAAAAATCTAGTGATTGAACCTTGAGGTTTTTTAAACTACTTTTTCAAAGGTCGAGAAGGTACAGTATGTTCATGTTCAATAAGATAATGCAGTTTTTCTGACCAAAATGAAAGCCCATATCCACATCACATACATGTAAAATAAATAATTGCAACACGGAAAAAGCGAACATAGAAAATGCGGAAAGATTGTTTCGATCACAGGAAGTGAGTTGGCTGTTGCTATGGCAGTTTGTCGGTTTGATGTCCACATTACATAAAGCTGGTTTTGCTGTTTGCTAATTTTAAAAAATGGTCCCTTTTTGTACTCTGGAAGCTCTCGAGGGGGGTTTAGTAAAGACTACTGCTGTTAAAATGCGCCGCAGAGTTCAATTAAAAATGCAGGGCGTCTGTGTATTTATGCATAGCGTCATACTGCTTAATTTCTCTGTCACTGACGCTATTTGTTGCCGACTTTGTCAAAGGCGAGCCAGACGACTGCCGTCTCACCTGCCAGCTTCTAGCACAAAAAGACGCCTCCGATTCTTGCCTGCCTCGCCATCTGTTTCCCGCCCCTAACTGTTCTACACTGTACCATAACAGTCTCCTCCCCTCCGTCGCGGCATGTCTTTTCATACCTGCAACATCAGCAGTGATTTGGACGTACGGGCTCAAACCTTCAGGCACAGTGGGCTCAAAACTTTGTTTTAAAATTCAAGTCAAAATCGTAAACGTTCGCTGACAGCTAACTCCGCTCCTTCAAAATCATGTACAACACGTCTACAATATTTTCTATTTAATGGACTTGTTCATCCATAAAAAACATGACCGCTTGGACTTGAATATTTCACTCAGCATAAGCATCACAGTACTTGTCTTTAACTTTAAAGCCACCCTGGGGACATCCAAGGGGAAAAATCGTGGTTAACTTTTAAATGTCTCTCAAACAGAATATTGATCTTGTATTTATCTTGCAAATGGAGGACATGCTCATGAGAGACGTCTCCACCTCACAGGAATTAAACAAAAACAAGATCAGTTGGATTTGCTGATAAATATTGATGTGTGATCTACTTTAATTGATAGTAGCTTGAGGACAAAACATAAATGCAGCCAGAGCTTTTCGTGAATGGTGAGTAAAGGGAATGTTTTTTTACCTTCTTGCAGTTGACGCACTGAAGAGCAAACTGCTTCTCGTAGCAGGGCAGGCAGTAGTTGTTGCCTTCCTTCTGGACGAAGCTCCTGGTGCCAATGGGCTGCTGGCAACGGTTGCAGGTGAAACAATGCTCATGCCAACTGTTGCCCTTGTGCTCCATCTTTTTAGAGCCTGGTGGGTGGAGGGGGCAGAGAGAGGGAGAGAGAGAGGGAGAGAGAGAGGGAGAAAAAGCGTGTGAGAGAGGGAAGGAAAGAGAAGGAAGAGAGAGATAGGAGTTCGCACGTAACCTGCGTGTCAGCACACCATCCACGTGGTGCTGATGTCCCACGGAGTTGATCCAAATCTCCAACTCAAAAAACCAATTGTGGCTTTAATAACCCAATCGTAACACGTAAGCTTGTCCTCATCAATGCTTTTCATTACATCACTCTGTACATTTTTTTTTTTTTACAATTTTGACGTCCCCCTGCAGACAAAAGCCATTTAATGCCTGAGTCTTCGTGTCTGTGTCAGTTAGTATCACTATCCCACTGGCATTCGGCTCCTAAAATGATTGACCTTACTATTACTGTCCAAGAAAACACACTTTTTTTTTTTTTTTACTTTTTAAGAGTTGAAGGTTACCAAACAGCCTCATGGAATGGGGACATTTGTCCAACGGTGGACTACAGATGGTTTTTGGTGGATTTTGCTGATTTTATTACAAATATGTAAACATTTTTGGACTATTTCAATTACCTCTGAGGGTTCTGACCTGATTTAATGTATGAAGATAATGAATATAGGAACACATATGTCAAAATAATACAGGCAATAGGAAAAAAGAGAAAATATTGGGAGTCAGACACCAGCATCACCAAGTTAACTCAGGCACCACTAACTGAATCTTTGCACAGATAACCCTACAATTTCTCTGTGTCTGGCGACGATCAGGCCTCCTCACCTGGCATGATGGTCTTCAGGCACGCATGGCACTTGGCAGAGTACTCGTTGCTGTAGCACTCGGTGCAAATCAGCATTGAATCCTTGGTGGCGAAGGGTCGGTCCACCAGCGATCGGCTGCACTTGATGCAGAGGAAGCATTCGCTGTGCCAGTGGCGGTCCTTGTACGACAGATCCTGAAGAGTGAATGAAAGGAGAGAATGGTTGGTTTGGTCGGACACAGGACAAAGACTGTTACACGCTACGTTTGCCTGCACAACATCCACCAACTAGCACCTCTGCTGTGTCCAGCTTCACATAAAAGAGGATTATTATTTCAAGGGCCATATTCTTTTGTGATGATATCTTGCAGTCAGTATATGGAGCCCGACCATTAACAATAAACAAATGTAATGATGTTTAAGTCGTATCGTATTTTATTGGACAAAGTTCACTTTTGACCTGATGAAAAGTCAGGGGATTACCAAAGTCTTAACAATTCATCCTGAGGAGGACGTGAATGTCTGCACGGATTTTCACAGCAATCCGTACAACATTCGTTGAGCTGTTTTCAGAAAGTGGTGGGCCGACCGACCGACGGGCCCACTAACAGACCGATATCGCTCGGGCCATGCTGCCAGCACGTGGTTACCCCCGGTGACGCTTTTTTATCAAAAAGTAATCACTTCTTTTAATAGTGTCAAAGAACAGCATCATTAAACTTGAGATTTTATTTTAAGGAAGCCCTTCGTGCTGGTTGATATGCGGCGTATGTCTGGTCGTGGGTGACAATGTGAGAAAACTGGGCTTTGTGACTCCAAAGTTTCAGGTCAGCTGCAAACATGGATGGGAAAATATAAATGAAGGCATGGAAATAAAAGAGCAATCCTCAGTGGTGCAATGGTGAATTCATGATTGGTTGACTTTCTCTGGATAAATACAAATTAAAAATATTACCTTGCTGGTGCAGCCAATGAGCTTCTTGCACGCTTCACAGTTGTGGGAGAAAAGCGCCTCGTAGCACTTGGTGCAGTACGGGTTTTCCTCCTTTAGGATGTGTTTCTGCCCATACAGCGTCTCCTTACACTCCGTGCAGTCGTAGCGCTCAGCCATGTCGCCTAAAGCCTCCGTTCTGAGCCCTCTGTCCAGCGACATAAAGACATTCAAAAACAGTGCCATAGAGATTAGGCAACTGCAGCTGACACGCTACCAAAATATGGGAATCGTGCAAAAGGATTAATCACCACATAATAATTTGAAACTCGGATTGGATTTCCTTAATTGGAGAATCGATTTGTTTTTCTACAAAAGCACTACAGTACCATCTCAGGATCACATGGTCCAATGAATTACATAATGCCTCCATGACCATGTACCTGGTACAGAATTCAGCCCTTCTGAAATTCCTGGAAACTTAATTGAATACTACACACAACAAATTAGGCAGAAGAATGTGGCAAACAGCCCTCAGATGGACAAACACTAAAGGCCTTCCACTTCATTAATTGACATGATGTGACATTTAAATCTGGTTTACTGGCTTCAAAAAAGAGTTTAAGGACCATTCATCTGGAGCAGCAAAATTAGTTTTGAGAAATTGTGTTTAAGGAGGGTTAAATGGGGGAGGGGGAAAGCAATAAGGAGAAGAACTGAAACATTTTTTTAAAAATAAAGTAGCAGGAAGAATCCAACGAAGAGGAGACAACGTAAAAAAGTGCAAAGAAACGCAGCAGACAAGAGAACATGAAAGAAATATGTTTGCAATATCAAAGTTTGCTAAACAGCATCATTACAGCTAGGTTTAACTATTAGTTTAAGATGTCTCAGATTAAAAAAAAAAAAAAAAAAAAAAGGATTGCTGCATAATATTTTATGCAACCTCTACAAATTCAATTCTTGGAAGAATTTGTTCCAGTTTAGACAACTGGTAAGTCTTTAAAAGGGAAAGTTGTGCTGTCCTGGGGCTGTTCAGTGCAAATTTGATAACAGCATTTAGCCCAAACCACCACGCTTATAATTGTCTTGTCATTGAAAGAGACAGTCTGAAGCTGCCCTGACGACAATGAACAGTTGGCTGTAGGATAGCATCCAGGGATGGCGGTGCATCGGCACAAACAGGAAGAAACGCAACAAGAACAACACGGCGCTCTGTCTTTCTCTAGGACTAGTAAATTAGAATATTTTGGGAGTAATTGAATATGGTGTATTAGCCAAAACACGAAAGCTGCTATTGACTGGACATTTGATTGAATGCAGAACAGTCAGAGTTTTAGCATTTGTCCCTTGTCAGTCACTGTAAAGTCCCTGTCAGCTGTTCTGTAGAGATAACTGCTGGTGATTTCATTGGCAGATAGTTTGTGAGTGGCTTTCGCCTTCATCCGGAGCATTACGGTCCGAACAGCCACGCAACCATGTTTGTGTACATTTCTATGTGGAAATCATCTGTACCCGCTTTGAGCCAGGCGCACGAATGTAACATTTTCTGGACAAGAATAACATTTCGTTAAGCGGGATGCAAGATTTCTCATCCACTTGGAAAACAAAAACCTGGACTATGCTCAGCTGAGTGTGTGGATTTTAAGCATCATTATCACTTTTAGGAGCCAAAATATGTTGCAACACCACAGTTGTCCGACTTCATTTTCATGGAGAACTGAACTGAGAGGAAAATGTACCAAGTACTGAACCAGGAAGGGGGGAAATTTACGAGTACAGCAACGACATCTTACACTGTAGCACACCTACTTGACTTTCTTACAGCCCTTGTTATTCAGTCACCAGCCATTTACCCCTCTCTGACGCCTCTTTACCCCTCGGTACCCTCTAAACCCCCCTATAAATCTTGCGTACACCCTCTAGTCTTCAAAAAACCCTCCGCTATCCTCCTCTACTAGCGCTCAACAAAACCCTATAAGCCCACATAATATTGTTGCGCCCCACGACGTAAATGCCTTGTACCCCGATCCAAACCAGCTACCCTCTTCTCTAAGCCCTTTGTACCTTCTATACTCAAAAACCCTCTGTACCCTCTACTTTCTTCTGTAAGCCCCCTGAACACCTCTGTAAATCCTCTGTAGTCTCCGCAATTCCTATAGAAATCCTCTTACACACCAACAAAACCCCCAAAATCTTCTATACCCCGATAAAAAAAACCCTATAACATCTGTACCATCTAAAGTACTTTATAAAACCCTTGTACCCCCTTAAGACCTTGCTTTAAACCCTCTCTGGCCCTCTTTCCATCATCTGTACACCTCTGTCAGTCCTTGATTCCCTTACCCTACTTCTCCTATCATCCTTTTATAAGCCTTATACTTCTATTTTCAGTGCAAACCAACCTATTCCTTTAATTGACAATTTCTGAAATCACATGGCGCCATGAAGAGTCGACAAGATATTTTGCCAGTGTCTTAATTCCCGCACAAGGAGCTAAAAATAATCCTCTAAACCTCTAAACATCACATTGCAGATTTGATACGGGAATAAAATCGCCAAAGTTCTCTGAAATTATTATGAGTGACTGGATAATAAGAGGGAGAAAAAGCAGAAATACAGGGATGAAAAACAAAGAACATTGGGTCAAGAAAGCAGAAAATAAGAACAAAGACAAGACAGTGAAGGAAAATAAGTGAGGGAGCTGTTACCTGTGAGTGAAGACTGAGTGTCAGAGAGGGAGACCAGAAGTGTCTGTTGAGCGCTGTAGTCCATCTGCTTTATAAAATTAGAGCAGAATGTGACCCACACTGGGGCAGGAAGGTGGAGGCAGTGGTGTGACCAGAGTGGGCAGGTCATCTTATGCTCAGACTGCTATAAATTCAAACTAGAACGCTGAAAAATCCCATTGATCCCACTGTGAAACGTGGAACTCTTGAACGCGCACTCACAACCCGTTGTAAAGATGAATACAGCGTCCGCGTGGGAAACGCAGACCCGAGCCTACAGGCACACACACCTCACAGAACGGGGAAATCAGATGTGAAGCAAACATATCTCATTTATTTAGGATTCACAAAGGAAAGCTGTTTTTTGTCTGTTAAATATTTGTGAACAGATTTCAATGAAATATTTTTGCAGAGGGTTAAAGAATAAGTCACTACTTTTTTGGGAACTTATGGTCCTAACGTTTATAAAGCACTTTAACCTTGGAAAAGCAGCTCTGCTGCTGCAGAAGTTCTCGGTTGTCTTCACCTTCTGCAGCTGTTAAGTTGTTCTTTCGAGGTTAACGGTCCAGTGGTTTAACTTCTCACGCTGGTTTAACTTCTCACGAGTGTTCCCCCGGTGTGTCAGTGCACAGTGACATCAGTGCTGGGTGTGGTTGCAGGTGTAACCCAGCACACACCCGACCACGCCCAGCCCGCGGCCAGAGGTGCAACGGACGTCCGGCAAATAAAACAGTGAAACACCGTGTTAGGCTTTGTATTCTAGCTCACAAGCAAAGTAATATTTACAGCATTTGTTGCGGCGAGAGGAATCTACAACCTTCGTACAGTTATTTTTTTGTCTCCAGATGATGGATCCCTCTGACTGTGGCGCTCCCTTGAGTTCTTAGTTTTTAGTCAAATATCTGAACTGGCCTCTAGTCCCGTTAAAATTTATAGTTGTAAAAAGCATAACAATTTGAGAGCCAAGTGGCTTTTCCTCTGTACCTGACAATGAGTCCTTCTGGGCGTAAAATGCACTTTTCCCGATGTCGTAAAAGACGAATTTTAATGAGTGCAGATAACCGTGTTACGAGCTAGCCGATAAATAGAAGTTACGGTGTAGCTTATGTGTAAGTTGTGTGTTTTTTCACAGGGACTGCTTTTGACCAACGGCCAGAGCCATTACAACGTCATAACCACATTTTTTTTGGTAGGCGTTGCTTGTTTGATACTGAACCTACTTTCACTCTTTGTGCAACTTCAGTCAAATTGAGATCACATGCAAATACCAGTTTTGAGTGATCTCATCAAAATGTGATCGGTGGTGCTACAGCTGAATAATTAATTTTAATGGCGAATAAAGCAGTAATCATGGGTATGACTCACTTGAAATGTTATGTAATTTGTCCATGTTGCCCATGTAAAGCTCTAATATTCCCAGACATTATTTAGATCTCTATAAAATTCTGCCGACAGCCGCCGTCAGACATTTCAGCATCTAACGCAGACCTGGATCCACGTGCAGATGGAAACTTTTTTAAACATATTCATTTATCAAAAAAACAAACAAAAGGGAATTATTTAACCTTGGCAGAGGTGTGTGCATTCTGGGTGCTTTCTAGTATTACATTTAGTTATGTCATTTAGGCTTTGATTATCCAGATTTGTGCCACATGCAGAAACTCATTTGAAATGAAGACTTGGCTAACACAACAGCAGACGCCGTCACAGTTGGCTTCCCAGTTTCCCCTTGGCTCCTGTCCCCCCCCCCCCCCTTTGCTACCTTCCCATCATCTCCGTGTTCTCCCTTTCAGACCCCGGCGTTCTTCATCCACCCCGGAACTTGTCTTTTCTTCCTCTGTACTACACCATACGCTCACCTGGTTCTCAACTCCAATCGCCGGAGCGTCCCTCCTCAGCCACACACCTGATGCCAGTTCCCCCATCACCCAAGATTGTTGTTCAATCAATTAAAGTGCGTTCATCGAATCTGCCTGCCCTTGAGTCCTCCCTGCCTGTAATCGGCCATGACAGGCACAAGAAGGATAAAATAATTGATGAAAACAAGTAATCTGATCAGTTTCAATTAAAAGGGGCAAAAATTGAAATAGACACAAACAACAACAACGAAAACATTTAATTGACACAAAGACCCGAGAAGAACCCAGGTTTGGTGTGAATGGATCCACTGTCCTGGATCTGTGGTCCTCATATGAACTGAGTGTCAAGTCTGACATGCTTTGGCACCAAAGGATGATCACAAGTTCACTAAACTGATTGCTTAACAACAGGGTTCAGATAAGGTTATTGTGAAACTACAGTCACAGTTTAACTCTACCTCTGTTCACTGTAGATTTCTTTTAGTTCATTGGTTTATTTGTCATTAGTGGCACTGACAATGCCATTGATCAAATGAAAAGATAACCACAACCTAAAAATAAAATAAAAATGACATTTGTTGCATGCTTTTAGAGAACGGCAGCCCTGATTCAGTCACGACGCGGACAGCCCCTTGAACAGCGGATGAAGCTCATTTGAGCAAGTGGTGGAGCGCAAGCTCTCGTGGGCTGAGCTTTGGGAGGCCGGACAGCGTGACTTCAGGTTAAGCGGCCCCAGGCTTACAAGGAGAGGGAGTGGCACCAGTCCGGCGCAGATGCCGATGCCATCTTGGGAGCGGTGGCCGAGGGGGGAAGCTGATCCCGCCCTCGTCAGCCTAGCATCAGCTGAGGGCTGGAGGAGAGGCGAGCGGGGAAGGGCGCCTGCACCAATGAAAAAAAACCACTCTATTAAAACAATCTGAGAATAGAGTATCACTCTGACACATGCCAACTGTGAAAGTCAGTTACGATTACACATAGCTCGGTTTCAAAGTTACAATCGTTCAGATTTTCATTGAATCAAACACAGTTTTTGATACTACAAAAGCCATTCAATGTATTTATATTCAGTAATTACCTCTCCATATATTAATTTCCATTGTCGGTGGGGGGGGGGTCCACCGCTCCCACGCTGGTTTCTAATTGGCTTCACACATATGAAGGAATTACAGGAAACAATATAGCTTGTAATCCAACGTGTCTGTTTTATACTAAATGGATCTTACCAATTTCTGAGTCTGATCCTCGACTATAATCATAGGCTGAGGTGAACTGCAAGGAGGGGATATAAGAAAACAAAATAATGTCCCATGAAAACAAATCTACAAACACTGACTAAACGTCCCCGTCTTAAGGTCCATTCAACTGCTTATTCTGGAGCTTTGGACCACGTCACACGGTCTTCATCGGACGACGGAGTTTGCACAGCTATTGTGGAACTGCTGATGTTTAAAACTTTCCGTTCATTTTTAACGATTTTCGTTTAGCAGGTAGATGAGAGAAGTCCTAGAAGTGGTCGGACAAATGAGAAGTTTAAACTTCTGCAGTTCCATGACAAGCAATATAGCTCTGCTGATAAAGAACATGTGATATGGTTGAAAGACCGAGAGCACGTGAGTAAGCAGACCTCGATTGGAGATTGTGCGGTCACCCGGAAGGTCAACATTTAGACACATGGCTCACACCTACGAGGACATTTCTAAAGAGGTGTTTGTTTTTTTTGTTTGTTTTTTAAGCTAACAGTAATCCCACAAGCTTCTGATCCTCAGCCTGGTTATTTCAGTATTTTTTGCCTTTAGTTATTTTAAGTTAAATACCATAATTTCTAAATTACTAGATCAAGCTGAACCCTGCAGCCACTGGCTTCCCATTAAAGAAAAAATAAAGAGTCTGTTGGTGCATGGCATCAGCCCTGACCAAGTTTATCCAATATGCTCAGACTAAGAATAAATCAGTGGAGACTTACTGTATCATGCATATGGTGAAATAATATCTCATGAGAACCTCAAATTAAACCCGCCAACTTAGATGCTACACGTGACACTATAACTTGAAATTTGCATTTGACGGCATAGTAAATTGTGAGGACGTAAGAGGTGCACATAGGATGGTTTAATGAAATGTATGTGTTTGACTTTTCCTTACAGAGTTACCTGCTACGTCAGACTGTCTGGACCACGTCCAGAAGAACATATGACTGGCTGCTATTGCTTCCGTGGACGGCTCTACGTAAACACCACGGTAAGGACTGAGGGCTGTAAAAACTTCAGAGCAATGTGACTTGAGGAATCTCATAACAGATCATATGATAATACAGAGAGACACTGACGGGGCTGAATAGCAAATAGCAGCAATATAAAATCCACATGATTTCAGTTTTATTAATGTATAGTGGTCCAATGTATCTGATCAAAGGATCCGTATGTTAAAAGTTGATATTAAAAGTAACCCCTAACTACAGCCGTCAGATAAAAGTAGCCAAGTGAAAGGCACCAGATTTCCCTCTGAAATGCAGTAGAAAATATTATATAGTTGTAAATGTACTTTGGTACGTTCCACGACTGACTGGAACGACTGACTGACTGTTTTCACATCTCCGAATAGCTCATCGCCATTCACAGTATTTTTGACTGGACCGCAGCAGCGGGCCCAGGCCTATAGACGCAAATGTCCGTGACTGACTGAGTGAGTGACCGACTGAGTGAGTGACTGGGTGAGTGACCGACTGAGTGAGTGACTGAGTGAGTGACTGAGTGAGTTACTGAGTGACCGACTGAGTGAGTGAGTGACTGACTGACTGAGTGACTGAGTGACCGACTGAGTGCTGATCTTATGCCATTGGTCGTTGCTCTTTCTAAATAAATTGGCGCAAATAGTTTCTATTGCGTCATCAGGGGGCTTTTACAGGCAGAGTCGCCGACTTAGCGTCTTTGTCGCCACATTCACCGACTTTTCACACCCTTTTACACTGACGGGAATGAGTTTCTTTCACTCCCAGTGATCATTTTACAGGTAAATAGAGCGGAAACCAAAGCACAGCCTTTGTCTTTAACTCATGTGTGTGGGGATTTTGTCAGACGACGTCGTGGTTATAAAATCAAGATTTTATCAGTGCAGAGCAGCAGCTTGGAAATGGCCTGGAGGTGACTGCTGGTTAACGTGTGGTCGTAATGGGCTGCGTTTCAATCACTACTTCATACTTGTTCTGTTGTCTGACAACAGAAACAGAAAAACGTAAATGGGAACAGCGTTATTGGGAATTCGGCACAGAGAGTAGGAGAGAAGTAAAGAGATAAAGGGTGGTCGAGCCACATACTAGGCTTTGGCTTGGTCCTGTTTAGTATTGTCTGTGAACACCCCCCATAGAAACTGAGCAAATTTGGTGTTCACGTTGGGATTTTAAAGTATGTATAGTACAAAAGTAAGATTTAAAGTACTTCCAGGGTAAGTCGATACAAAACTGGTTAATTTTCTCTCCATTTTGGTCCGCCGTCAACCAAATCCTGAGCTTTTCAAAAACTCTCCGCAAAGTGGATAAATCTGGAAACGCTGATCTCGCATTTCAGTCTCAACGAGTCAAAACAAAGGTTTGGAAAATGATGACGTAAGCCTCGTCGGGAGCCGTATGGCAGTAAAGTTAGAGAACTCTTAAAATCTCGTGTGCAGACAGACACTGCATTTAAAAAAGATATATCTTTTGCACCTCTAAAGCCGTAATTTTTTTGGGAAGCCATGTTTGCCTGCGGTGTGACGGTGACTTCCTGTTTACATCACTGCATTCACACACAATATGGCTGATCGCAGAGAGCAGGAGGGACGGGAACAGCACTTTGAGCATCTTGAGACTCAGTGACCAGACTGTCTGTCCTACGTTTTTCCTTCTGTCCCTCTCACTTTTGTGGATTTAATTCACAGTGTTATGTTTGCCAACTGAAAGAAGACACAGAGGGGGAGATTTAGCCATTTGTAACCGCATTGTTTTCACATGTAAACAGCGACACATTTAGCCAGGTAGTTTTTTTTTGGTTTTTTTTGTTTGCATGAACGCACAGTTTGAAGTTGTAGTATGAAGATGGTACAACTCTAAAACTTAATCTTCACGTGGTACCTTCTTTACTCTCTCGGTTCATGCTGGACATTTTCCTTAAGTTCGGTCAAGTTAGAAATTTGTAAAAAAAAAAAAAAAAAAAAGAAGAAGAAGAAAAATCTGACTTGATTTAATTTGAATTGATTTAATTTGAATTTCATTCCAATGGTCGTTCACAGATAGGTCAGGTGACCCACTTTGTGCATTTTATGGACAATATGTTTTTCACTTTGCGTTACTGTCACTGCAGTAATCCCTGGTTTTGAGCTGTCACTGATAGGCTATATGATTGCCTTGCTTTTATGTTTTCCATTTCCATAAATTTCATCAGTTGCCTTCTTGCTCAGTGTCGCCCGAAATGATAGGAGGCTCTTCATTCTAACAAGATTTTCTTATTAGATAAATGTTAAATTTGGTTCCGTGATGAAAAAAAAAAAAAAAAAAAAAAAAAAGCAGCAGTTCTGCACTAGCCGCCTGATTTGAAGCCGGCTGGTAGAAAGAGCTAGAGGTAGCTTACTTCTGGGGCAAGAACTCTTTCGTTTAATGGTTCAGAGTAACAGTATCTCACATAAGTGCTAAACTGCTGCCACTCGTTTGTCCTTAGCCTCATTTTTGCAGCTAATGCCTTCAGCTGATATTATCTGCCCATGTGTGACTCAAATGAATGCCAGCATGTGCTGCGGTCGACTCCTAAATGGCTGATATGCTTAAAAACTGAGTCGTTACAAAAGAGTTTGCTATGGTTTAAATCGAGAATTAGATTTCCTGCCGCATCATGTTGGTTTAAATTCAACACTTGTACAAAAAAACAAAGCAACGCAACTTGTGATTTTTCCTTCTAATCTTACCATCTTGTCCATATCCTACTTTCCACACCGACACACTGTGTGTAAAAATATTAGGATAATCTAATATTACAATCGTGGTAATGGGGATCATGCGGAGGAAGGAGGTACAGCGAGGCTCCTGCTACTTTTCCTTGTCAGTCTGACCCTTGTATATCTGCATATACTACGTTTATAAAGTTATATCACATTTATATTATACATATATACATCAGCACACAAGTGCATATTATAAATATTGAACTATTGTTTTTTTTAATCAATTTAATACATAATTTTTAATTCATTTCACTGCAATATATTACTATATATTGTTTTATATACTATTACATCTCTGTATACAGTTGTTTTTCAGGTAAAGACCAATCTCATTGATTGTGTTGAGGTCTCAGAAACTCATGTGAGTAATTAACTTTATAGTTACTCTACTTTTTCAGACGTTTCTTTAATCACATCTTTTTTGCGTGAATTACCGGATAGCTTGTCCACCTTTTCAGGCCTTTTAAAGTTACTTAAATAAAATGTCGAGTGGTTACGGTTTACAAGAAGACTGATATCAGTCTGGAGACCAGAGAGAAACAGCTAGTGTTGATGATCACGTAAACATCCCTTCATTTCCATCTCTCCGCTCATCTTCCCGAGACAAACTTTCACCGACGACCCAAAGGGAACTAAAGCAGCTAAAGACTCGGGGAAAAAACACTTTGGGCAATCGAAAGACAACATCACAAAAAGCAGATGTCATGAGACAGACACTAATCAGGGTAAGTTAACAAGATAAATTGTTTATGAAGGAATGCAGTTCATTGAAAGTGCCAATGTGTCTTACTAAATGAGAAGCAAATGCAGTCCTTCTGAGCCGTGATTAATGTTTGTGGAAATCTGACGTGGAGTTTAAAGAGAGGAGCAGTTCAGGGGCCAGACTGGGCCGTTGAATGGGGTCCTCTGATAACAAATGAGTCATTGAATTAAACCTAGTTTGTTTTAATGGGGTCTGCTCGCTAACGTCCACAAGTCAACAAGTAAAAGCCTCCAAATCAGGGGGTCAGTGGGGGGTTAAAATATTCCCAGGAAATTCCATCACGATTGGGAGTTTTTTTGCTAGTTCCCCGCCTTCCCTCTCCATCAGTACAGATTTGTTTAAACTTTTCTCACATTCGTTGCTATATTAGCTTGTCGTCTTATTCGAATTTCAAAGTAAACTGACTGCGGAAGACTCAAACAGGTGACCTAAATATCACATGTTCTTCCCAGCGAAGAAGAGAGCAGCAATTTAAAACTGTACATAAAATAACCAAAATAATCCCTATTTTTCGCTCACAGAGCGGCGGAGTCTTGCTGGGGTTTTTTGGCTTTGACTTGGCATAACCTAACAGCGCAGAACATTACCTACAGAGTGAAAAATTTGATGAGGTTAAAAACATTTAGTTTTTGTCTTCCACACGTGTGGGGTAAAAGTGAAAATGATTCTGTTTGAAAGTCCCCAATCCTTTATCGAACCCGCTGTTAAAAAGGGAATTAACTTCCCGGCGATGTGATATTTCCCAACTGAGATACTGCATTTTAGTCAGTTTTCATTCAGTCCAGCATTTTTGATGACTTTCTGGATGAGCGTTGACTTCACCCGGTGATCCCAATTACCAACAACACCAGATGTCGTTATTACTTTAGGCTACAATAACCCTACCACACACTGACATTATCAATGTGGTACTAATATCGTACGAATATTAGGGAATTAAAGGTGTGAATAGTTTGACTAGTGTGAACTGTTCAATGTGAGCGTTTTTAGGTATTGGTTAAAAATGGCTGATCGCTGCCCTCCGGTGGTCAAAGTGAGAAACTATCAGAATCCCCCGCACACCGTCTTGTAGTTACCAGACTGCGACCACTAGAGGGCGCTGATAACCAAACGTAACTTATGCCCGTGTCCTCACACAGCAACTATGGTTCCCTAACTATTGCCTGACGTTTCGGCAGGTGTGTTACGTGTAGGACAAAATAATACGAAATATGACTAAAAATTTAACTGTAACTATATATTTTTTTTGCTGTTATTTCTTTGTAGATATGGCTTTTTTTGGGGGGGAGGGAGAGTGAAAACGAACCATTTTGTTTTCCCGGGTTTACTTTGAAAATGAAAACAGGAAGTGCTTTAATTTGCCTTTTTTTTTCCTTGACGCTAGCGGAAGTTTCACATCCGGAAGACTTTGTAAACAAACGGTGTTTGAATTCAACAATAAAGCGAAAGGGGCAATGTTACACCTCCGCCATGAGACGAGAGGAAAGACGGCGACGTATCCCGGGTGAAGAACATGGAGGACGAACGGCGGCAACAGCCGGGAGGGAACCCGGACTGGATGTCCGGTCTGCCCGAGGAGCTGCTGGATGTCCCGCTGTGGAACCTGGCCATACCCGGTAAAACAAACGCCGCGGTGAAGTCGGGTAAACTGGGACATTTGAAAAAAACAAAACACGCGGATTGGTGGTTTGATTCTTAAAAATGTATTTATAATTCATTTGCTGTTACATTTGCAACCAAAATATATAATTTCCTGGGTGTTCTGTGTGTCCCCTGTCCCTCTGCACGCCGCTCGGCCGAAACTGTGTGGCCGCACCCGTCCGGCTGCGCCCTGCCCCGCCCCGCCTCGCCTCGCCTCGCCTCGCCTCTCCAGGGAGCCACGATAGCATGTCTTTCTGTCTGGACGTGTCCTCCCCGGTGCTGAGGTCGGAGCCCTGCCTCCTCCGAGTGATCGACCGGCTGCTCCCCTGCTGGACTCGCCCGTGCGTTTACCGCTGGGCCACCACGCAGGTAGAGCGGCGCCCCCCCCCGTTTAGGGGCCAATCGAGGTGCGGCTGAGCCCTGACAAATTAAAAACACACTGCGTAAATACTGCAGCCATCTTTTCAGAATGCTTTGTAGTGAGTACAGTCTTTCAACTTGAGGCATTCATGGGTAAATACTAAGGTAATAACTATAGGTATTACTACATATCCCATATATCCTTAAAACGAAGCAACACATTCTGTATTCGTATCTCAAACTAGAATCTATTCCATCTCATGATATTTATGGATAAAACCTGAGGATTATGCAGAGTCAACCTGTGGTTGACCCTAACACTTCAAAGGCCTTGAATACATTTTCATTTGCTCTAAAAACATCAACAATTATAACCCAGTGTATACATGCATCCGTATACAAGCATATTAGGAATAGGATTCATTCTGCTTTTGCTGTTGAGCAATGAATTAAATGACATCTTTTGTGGAGTAACTGTCTAGTCGTGCATTCTTTCATCTTTTTTTGTACTTACTGTCTCCGGCTTTCTCCCTGTGCGTATGTAGCAGTCGGTCCTCAGCGATCAGTGTGATCTCGGTATTCGGTTCCTGGACCTGCGGATCGCCAGGAAGCCGGCAGGAGGCGGCAAGCTGTTCTTCGCCCACGGCATCTACACGCTGATGACCGTCAAGGTGCCCGAATTGCACGCAGAACGCAAACGAATCGGAGGCAGGGGCGGCTGGGACGCGGCTCTCATTGAGACCGGACACAGCCGAGTGCAGACTCGATATACAGCAGTTTCGCGGCTTCGAGTAATGACCGTTTGTCCGCTTGCAGGAGGCTCTGGGTGAACTGGCCACCTGGCTGGACGCTCATCCTAGAGAGGTCGTCATCATTTCCTGCTCGCATTTCGAGTCGCTGACTGACGAGGACCACGCCTGTCTTGTGGAGTACATCATCACGCTGCTCGGAGAAAAACTCTGCTCCTCACAGGTAAGGAGAAAAAAAAGAAGGCAGAGGTAGAGAAAGGCGACATAAAATAATTAGGCTGTTAATTAGCGGGTAGATTGACAAAGGATTATTGAGAATATTAATCATTTAAGTCATTTATCAAGCAACATTTGCTGATCCCAGCTGCTCAGATGTGAGGATTAGCTGTTTTTCTCAGTTTGAAAAAACGGTAAATGAAATATATTTACGCTTTTGACAGTTGTTCGGACAAAACACGACATTTGAAGAGGTCGCCTTGGCCTTTGGGAACTCTTGATGGGCATCTCATTGACTTGATTAGTAATTAGTAAAGTGATTATTAAACCTGCCCATAAATACCTGGCACGAAACTTACTGAAGGTTTTGTTTTGTAGTTTTAATCTCCTACTATGTGCGTATATGTGCAGGACACTCCCACGCTGCGTTCCTGTTGGTCCAGAGGTCAGCAGGTCATTGTTTCCTATGGAAACCAGCAGGTGGTGCTGCAGCACCCAGAGCTGTGGACCGGAATCCCTTACTGGTGAATACACAGTGGAGCTGTTTTTAACCTCTTCTCTCCAATAGTTCAAATTAAGACCGCATGCGTTTCACACCAGGTTTTTATTGTTATGCATCAGACTCAAGCGTAAGCCCAGTGTTATCACACATCCCCAGCTGCAGCATTTTCCACTTTTCTGAGACTGGCCCATTAAGGTGTGTCCACACTAACTCGAACAACACTGGGTCCACCCTCGAATTTTGTCTTTAGATTGAATAAAAAAAAATCATTTGACCATTAACGTGACCGGCCTCATGGCGACGCTCTGTCCCCAGGTATGCGGACAGCCCAGACCCCGAGAGGGTGATCGCTTACCTGGAGGACCAGAAGCGCAGAGGAAGACCAGGTAGGCCGCATTGAGAGACGTACTCAGATCATTTACCAAAGTAAAAGTAGCAATTAAACTATCAAAATACTAAATTACATGTGAAAGTCCTGCATTCAAAATTTTATTCAGGTAAAAGTATCGAAGCTTTGTCAGTGTTGGAGTTGACTTTAACTACTTCATACACTGTTGGTAAGTTTAATCTTAACGATGCATCATATTCCTTAAACTGATCCTATGTTTTATATGTAAAATCTTAATTTTAATTGTTACCCATCTCTGTAGATTCTAAATAAATGTAGTGGGGTAAAAAAAAGCAAAACATTTCTGACTGAACATTAGCGGAGTAGAAATATAAAGTTTTGTAAAATTGAAATAACTGGAACTGCACTTTGGTGCAGCAGGTATAATTTAACTTGCTTTCTCTCATTCCTTCTCTAGCTGGTTTTTACGTCAGCGGCCTGAACCTGACAGAAGACGCCCCCTACGTCCTCCTCCATCCCCTCCAGAGCATGAGGAGGATGACATTGAGCGCTCTCTCACTGCTGCTCAGCTGGGCGAGCAAGCAGCGGCCGGGGCCCGAGGACGGCGGCGTCAACATCGTCTGCTGCGACTTCGTGGGCGCCAGTCAGTTCTGCTCGCTCGTGGTCGGCCTGAACTACAAGCTCCTGGGCGGACCCAGCACGCCCGCCGCCCGCGGGACACCGGGGGAAGGTGCTGATGGCCGTTGTCATGGCAACCGGGCCGGTAAGGGCCGTGTCTGAGATCCAGCATACACAAAAAGAAAAAAAAAAACAACTTAGCCCATTTTTCTCACAAAAAAATGTCCCAACAACTCTCCCTGTGTTTTTTCCTCCTGTTCACGCTGGTGAGTCTGTGTCTATAAACTGTGAACGCGCCGTCAACGATGGCACACCACCGAATACGTCTGATCATCTCAACATGTTGCACGTTAATGTTTCACTCTCAGCTCTTGCACTTGGCGCACGGCATCACCACTGTATCATTTTCAAATTGCACGTAGACAGATTTTCGGGCGACACTGGCGACCCAGTATTCATCAGTTTTCAGCAGTATACAAACATGAAATAGATGGTTTATAACACAGTGTAATGTAGCTGTATGCGGCACATTTGCAGTTTTCACCGATGTGCGGAATTTTTCAACAATTGTACCATGTTGTCGTTAACTGTCTGCCTCCACTCTTGTGGCTACAGGAGCAGCTGTTGACAAATACATAAACACGTACATCGGCTCACAAATACACAAGTGTGTTAAACCATTTATTGAATGTTTATAAAGTGCTTAAAGTATTGCCATTTTTCTTTGTGTACTTCAATTTTGTACTTTAAAAAAAAAAAAAATTATTTAATTTTACCGCATGTGAATTCAGATGTTGGCATTTGGAAAATGCACTTTCTTACCTAATGTGAATAAAAACTTTTCATATACTCTGATCCCTGATTCTTAAACTATTTTTTTCCAGCTCTCCATGTCTCATCACTAATCATGTGGCATCAGTAGAGAGTAGGGTCAAGCAACAGTGACTCCCAGGGGGCATTCTGGCCTACAGGTAGCGGTCGATAATAATAAATACAAAAAGACGACAACAATGAATAAGAACGGCCGTCAATGCAAAAGTAAACATGTTTGTTTACTTGCAGTTGAAATGACAGTTAGAATAACACAGTCAAAATAAAATAAGGCCAGAGTATGAAACTGACGAAATAAAAAACATAAAATATCAGTGTTTAAGGTGCATCAAAACCTGAGTCCAGTAAAATATCCAAATATAGAATTAAAGTAGGTTTAGTTAGAAAATATACACAACATATTATACACAAATGTATGTTCTAGTTTGTTAACACAGAGCTATTCTGCTGTCAAACTGATTTAAATTGCTTTACTAATTTTACTGTATTTGAATGAAATGCTCCTGTAGCCTTCACAGTTTGTTACGCAGCTGTAATGTGGAGGGAAAAAAAATAAATAAAAACGAGTATTGAATTGGATTTTGGTGCCAGATATTCATTATTAAAAAGGAAAAAGGATCAAAAGAACATGATCAGCACATCCCTACCTTTAAATGAGCTCCATGAGATATTAAAAGTTACCGTAAAAAAGAAGGCTAAAAAAAAGGCTCTGATGTTAAAATACAAAAACTACTTACAAACTACACATTTTAGGAGAGAACGGGGATTTTCTCTATCATGTCTGGGTCCCAAGAGTCTCCACTTTGAGCTGTATCGAGTTAGTCCTTGATCTTGTCCTGCAGCCTAACATGCAACCTCTGACGATTTTGACAGAATTACTTATTTTATCTACGAGAAAATACGAGCATAACTGTTACTGCACTAAGATGTAGGTTCGACTCATGTAAATAGCTGCGGTTCTGTGAGAAAAACCTTGAGTTATTTTTATGATTTGTAATTAGCTGATTGACGACATTGCTCTTCCCTGAGTTGAGACATTTTTGTTAACACTTGAGGATAATGAACACGTCTAAAAAAAACCTTTTAAATAATATAAAACAAAAACAAAAAAATTGTAATCCAGCTAAAATAAGGCTGTTTTTGAGGAGGTGAGTCTCCATGCGTTTTCTAACGCAAGGACACCGATGACTCCAGTGATAAGAACCCAAATCCAGGGTAGAGAGGTTCAGTGAACGCACAGTTGAAGGTGTACAGGTGAACTAGTGAGTCAGATGAGACACTGTAGAAGGACAAAGCGCCGGCAGGCCAGTCCAGATACACTCCGACTCTGTTAGAAGCAGTGGACGGTCTGTTGAGAAGAGCCGTCCTTATGTTATTGTGCCAGGCGAAGTAACATTTATCGGTCAACTCCAAACTCCATGACTTCTCGTTCCAGCCAAGCCTGCTGCCGTCACGAGCTCCTCTCCGTCTGAGTCCTCGGTAAGTCACTCCAATATCAACCCCTCTCTCCCAGTCCACCTCCCAGTAGCAGCGACCAGCCAGACGAGCTGTGCACAGCAGCTGGTAGCACCAGTCGAATCTGTCCGGGTGATCGGGGTACGGCTGCTTCTCTATCGCCAACATCACTCTTCTGTTGTTTTCAGTCAGGAGGACGTTTTTGTGTGCTGTGTTCGGGTCCAGTGTGAGCTCACACACATCTAACGGAGAAAAAAAACAAAAACAAACCAAGATATGTGGAAGCAGGTCTGCAGGTTTTGACTGAACTGATGTCACATTGATGGACTTTGTATTTGAAACTAAATTAAATATACGATTTACACCCTTACACTTTGCCAGACCAGATTTCAACCACTGAACACCACCATGATCCACACTGGAAGAAAGAAAGCACAGTCAGATCAGCATGGAGACGATTGACCTTCGCAAACATCCTCTCTCGTATCACCCCCCCCTCATACCTGAGAGTGTCCAGTCTCCATCGTCGATCCTCCAGTCCAGCGGAAAGCAGCTTCAGTCCCGATTCTCCCGGATGATTGTAGCTCAGGTCCAGCTTTCTCAGATGGGAGGGGTTGGACCTCAAAGCGGAGGCCAAAGAAGTACAACCTTCCTCTGGGATCAAGCAGCCTGACAACCTACCCAAATACAAAAACACACACACAACTGAGGGGTTTTGTATAAGTAATATGAGCGCAAGCAAATTTTCTCGTTACGTGTTTTCACTATTCCACGGGACTGAAGGGAGTTGCGATGCGCGATTGCGGTCGCATCACCCCGGCCAGAACACATGTTGGACCTCACTCCCAATGAACTCTTCGACTTGTAATAGCAGGAAAAGCACAGGTGCAAACAACATTAATGACTGTTGCTCACCTGAATGTTTCCAGTCTGCAGTGTGGACTGCTCAGTCCAGCCGAGAGCAGTTTGGCTCCTGAATCCCGCAGGTCGTTGTTACTCAGGTCCAGGTCTCTCAGACTGGACGACTTGGTGCTTAGAACTGATGAGACGTCCTGACAGCACTTTTCTGTGAGCCTAGTTTGATTCAACCTAAAAAAAAAAATTAAAAAAAAAAAGGGTTCAGAAAAACTACATTTTAGTAAGGACAAAAAAAGTCTCAAACATATGTTACGCTGGTTTGTCTCAGCGTCAACTGTTAACTAGATAGCTACAGCGTTACAACTACCCTCAGGTCGCGGTAAAAAGTAAGAGCAGAGGATACGATGTCTTGACATTTAAACAAAATTTATGTGGAACTTCAGGTTTTGACTGATGGTTGCTTTTTATAACCATGAAAAAGAAGACAGATCACATTCTAAAATATAGAGTTAAAAGTGATGTTTAAATAAAAGATCTCACCTCAGGGTTTCCAGTGTACACCGCGGACTCCTCAGTCCAGCAGAGAGCGCTTTCACTCCCGAGTCCTGCAGGTCGTTGTTATTAAGATCCAGCTCTCTCAGATTAGAAGACTGGGAGCCGAGAACTGAGGCCAGAGCTTCACAGCTCCTTTCTGATAACTTACAGCCACTCAGCCTGAAGGATTTCAATCAGTTAACTTACGAACCGGATAAAAACATTTAACTGAGAATAAATCTGACTAAATGTTTTGAATAAAATGTGGCTACGCTAGTTTATTTATTTTTTTACCTTGATTCATTAGAAGTTGTACAAGCCACGGCGTTAGTTTCACTTCCTGAAGCAAACAAAGTCTATATAATTCACCCTTTGTTTTTTTAATCATTCCCAGTTTGGCGTTGTTGTTGTTGTTTAGTTTAAAGAGAAGAGAAAGAAAAAAAAAAAAAAAAAAAATATAAATAAAAACAAAACAAACAAACCAGTGGTGGGGTGATGGTGGATATTGAAATCAGAAAAAAATCCTTGGAACTCGCGTGCAATGACTTCTGATGATGAGATGAGATGTGAGCTTGAGACTTTCCCTCACACCCTGAATAACAACAGACTAATATCCAGACTGATGCGCTTCGCTTTTTTGGCGCCAGAAAGTGGACACAGTAAGACCATATCTTATGAAGCGATGACCACGAATTAACAAATTACGAGGAACCGAGAAAATGTATAGAACATTTTTTCTCTGCTTTTCCATTTTTAACAAAAAAAATCAGCGCATCGCAACTTCACAAAACTAGGGTATCACACAAAAAAAAAAACCTGAGACTTGAGAGCGAGCAGTGTGGACTCCTCAGTCCTGAATCCTGCAGGTCGTTGTTGCTCAGGTCCAGGTCTCTCAGACTGAATTGCAGGACTGAAATACAACATTTTGTGACATCAACGCAGGGAATCCTCGGACCATAAATAATTTAAAGAAAAGAATGACCCACATGCAATATCATGGTGAGGACACAGCATTAAACAAGGGTGTCAGAATGCGATGTTACCTTTACCTCAGACTTTCTGCTCTGCTGCTCCTCCCTCCGCGAAGAAGAGCGAAAAGCTGAGCTGAGTCCTGCTGCAGGTCATTGCTACTCAGGTCCAGCTCTCTCAGGGCAGAGGAGCCGAGACTTGAAGCCAGAGTATCGAGACTTCCCTCCGATAGGTTACAGCCAATCAGCCTGAAGAAGAATTAAAAAAAAAAAAAAAATCGGATCGATACGTTGTATAAAATAAAAAATGCAACAAACTCATTCACAACCCTGACAAACATAGTATGTTTTGTTTGAGTGTTGTTTGAGTTTTCAGTCTCTTTCTTTCCAGTCAGAGAGAAGCTTCACCCCGGAGTCCTGCAGGTCGTTGTAACTCAAGTCCAGGTCTCTCAGGCAAGAGGACTTGGTGCTGAGGACTGATGACAACTCCGGACAGCATTTCTCAGTGAGGTTGTTTTGGCTCAGCCTGGTGAAATGAACAAAAAAACATTTTTCATCATGTTAGAGATTTAGCTTTCCAGAGCAACTCGCTATCAGGATGAAGAAAAAGAAAAACTGTGCTGTACACCCGATTTTTTTCAATGCATAATAAAAAAAAACGTGACCACAAATAATACAACAGATCACAAGTACCACTTTAGATCACAATATGATCTAACCTCAGCTTTTCCAGTCCACACCGTGGATCCTCCAGTCCAGCAGCGAGCAACTTCATTCCAGAGTCCTTCAGATTGTTGTGGGTCAGGTCTAGCTCTCTCAGACAGGAAGACTGGGAGCTGAGAACTGATGCCAGACCTTCACCGCTTTTCTCTGACAGGTTACAGCCGCTCAGCCTGAAGAACATTCGACAAAAATGTTTTTTTTTGTTTTTTTTTAATATTCATAATTTCTCACCTGCACAAAATATCAATGTTCATTCCAAACATTATCATATACGAAATATCATTACTATTGGTGAGACTTTGCTCCAAGATATTTATTTATTTATTTTTTGGATGAAATAATCTGTTTGACAGTCTAATTTGAGACAGTTTTTCATGGTATCCAGGCAATATATCCGGCGGACTTTGGTGATCCACTTCTCGGCTTTCCCTGTGTTTGACAATCTAACTTTTCCTTCCACCAGCGGGTCAATATTTTTTGGTTTTGAGTCCAATGTCTCAGGATCTATTGGATGTATTGCCATGAAATCAGGTGTGATTTCATGGGATGTTCCCCTCAGGACGATTTCCCAGTAACCTTACAACTGAAAAATAGTAAAGCACATAATAGCTAAAGCACAAACAGAACTCACAATAAAATTACGCGTGCATACACTCACACACACATATGGGAGAAAGGAGCTTTCAGTGGCCAGTTTACATATGAAACATGGGACCAAACTGTTTCACGTAAATGTTTGCATGTCCTTTGTGTGAATATCATTGTGGGTTCACAACACATTCATGCATTTAATTGGTCATTAACTTGTCTGATTTTCTATGTACTTACAGCGACTTTTTGGACGCCTTGACCACCGGCAGCAGCCTCAGAAGCGCCTCCTCCGAAGCCGAGTATCTCTTCAGGTCGAACACACCCAGCTCTCTGTCTGATGACAGCAGGATGAAGACCAGAGCTGACCACTGAGCAGGAGAGAGGCTGGCTGTGAGGAGACTCCCTGAGCTCACGTACCGCTGGATCTCCTCCACCAGAGAACGGTCATTCAGCTCATTCAGGCAGTGAAACAGATTGATGCTTCTCTCTGGGGACAGGTTTTTACTGATTACGCTCTTGATGTAATCGACTGTTTCCCGATTGGTGTGTGAGCTATTTCCTGTCCGTGTCATCAGCCCTCGTAGAAGTGTCTGATTGGTCTGCAATGAAAGGCCCAGTAGGAAGCGAAGGTACAAATCCAGGTGCCCATTTGGACTCTGTAAAGCCTTGTCCACAGCACTTTGGAAGAGATATGATAGGTTACGTTTGTCCCTGAACAGATTAGACCACCAGGTTTTTGGGTGAGCCAGCCGACTGACGCCACCGTCAATGAAAGTCAGAAAGACATAAAGAGCAGCCAGAAACTCCTGAATGCTAAGATGAACAAAACAGTACACCCGCTCCTCGTATAACCCTCTCTCCTCTTTAAAGATCTGAGTGAACACTCCCGAGTACACCGAGGCTGCTCTGATATCGATGCCACACTCCGTCAGGTCTGTTTCGTAGAAGATCAGGTTTCCTTTCTGCAGCTGCTCGAAAGCCAGTTTTCCCAAAGACAAAACCATCTCCCTGCTCCCTGGATTCCAGTGCGGACCTGTACTAGCTCCTACACGATACTTGACGCTCCACAATTTGGCTTGCGCCACCAGGAAGTGGATGTACATCTCAGTCAGGGTCTTGGGCAGCTCTCCTCCCTCCCTGGTTTTCAACACATCCTCCAGAACTGTAGCGGTGATCCAGCAGAAGACTGGGATGTGGCACATGATGTGGAGGCTTCGGGATGTCTTGATGTGGGCGACGATCCTGCCGGCCCGCTCCTCGTCTCTGAACCTCTTCCTGAAGTACTCCTCCTTCTGTGGGTCAGTGAACCCTCTGACCTCTGTCACCACGTCGACACACTCAGGAGGGATCTGACTGGCCGCCGCAGGTCGAGTGGTTATCCAGAGGCGAGCAGAGGGCAGCAGTCTCCCCCTGATGAGGTTCGTCAGCAGCACGTCCACTGAGGTGGACTCTGTGACATCAGTCAGGATCTCGGTGTTGTGGAAGTCCAGAGGAAGTCGACACTCGTCCAGACCGTCAAAGATGAACACAACCCTAAACGCGTCAAACCTGCAGATTCCTGCTTCTTTGGTTTCAGTGAAGAAGTGATGAACCAGTTCCACCAAGCTGAACTTTTTCAGCTCTCTGAAGGTGAACGGAAAAGTGAACTGTATGTCCTGGTTGGCTTTGTCTTCAGCCCAGTCCAGACTGAACTTCTGTGTTAAGACTGTCTTCCCGATGCCGGCCACTCCCTTCGTCATCACTGTCCGGCATGGCTGAGCTTTTCCCGGCAAGGTTTGGAAGATGTCTTCACATCGGATTGTTGTTTCCGGTCCTGCTGGTTTCCTGGACGCAGTTTCAATCTGTCTCACCTCATGTTCTTCATTGACCTCTCCAGTTCCTCCCTCTGTGATGTAGAGCTCCGTATAGATCTCATCCAGAAGAGTTGGGTTTCCTGTTTTTCCAGTCCCCTCGAACAAACACTGGAACTTCTGCTTCAAACTAGATTTGAGTTTACCCTGGCACGTGGCAGGAGATTCTGCATGAACAAAAAAAAAAAAAAAAAAAAAAAAAACAATAGTAAGTCGACGGTACACGAAATGTCAACTGCAACTGCTCTCCGGTTTCCATCCAAATGTAGCACAACATTTAACAGAATTTCCAAAAAAAAAGAAAAAAATCTGCAAAACAAGATGTTAATTAAAGCACTTTTACATCCAGTTATGCGAATGTGAGTTGAGTTGAGTGTAATCGGCATAAACGGTTGGTGGCAGTGCCGTTGAACCGCTGCAGAAGAAGAGGGTCACCTAATTAAAAGAGCGCCAGTCAAACCTCAAGCAGTGAAAAACAATGTAGAAAATGTGGTGAAAATATGGCTTTTATGTTTGATTCATTTGTTAATTTGGGGAATGTAACAGTGTCTTTATCACCCCACACAGGTTTCATCTCTTCAGTGGACGTCTGAGTCACTTATTGCACGTCATTATTTATTGGCTAAGTCTCTTCCCATCGCACTTTGTCGCATTTTGCTTTTACGGATGCACCAACTTTTCGGCCTCTGCCATGGTGGATGGAAATGCACTTCTTAATCGTTCAATTAAGTTATAGCCTTAGCAACTGTGATTCACCTTCCTTTTCCATCACGTTACAGCTGTAACTGGTCCTCTTACTGCTCTGCAGAGCGTCAGCCAGGTCCTCCTGCTTCATTCTCCTCAGGAAGAGTAGTGTGATCTTCAGAAACGCCTCTCTGCTGCTCCTCATATCCTCCTCCTCATGCCGCTGCTGCTCCTCGCTTATCACCGAACACTCCGAATTCAAAACCCTCTGCATCCTCTTCAGCTCGTTCTTCATAAAACCGACAATGTTCTCCTCCAGCAGCTGGAAAAATAGCCATATCCAGAAAAATGTTCAATTTAAAACCAATAAAAATTTTTTTTTAAAAAAGCTCCATCCGTCATACAGTGAAAGCCTGGTTCTCTGAGAGCATTAGCACAAGACGGGTAGTTTATGATTACTTCTAGATGTACACACCATAAATATGGAGTCCATGTCCGTCGGATGTTCCCGGGCAGACCGACCACTGTGGACTTCTGAACTCTCCTGTTTTAGTCTGTGGAGGACAACCGGCATCCAGAATATTCACTTTCATACCGGTTCGGACTGGTTTTTCAGACAGTAAAGCAAAAGATCAAGATATGTCGATGATGATGATGATGGGCTCTGGGAAATGAATAATGATGGGCATTGTCATGATTTGCCGAAATGATTAAATATCAGGGCTACAACTAACAACTGTTTCTTCTGTTGATTCAGAATTTCTTCAGATTGCGTGTTTTGTCAGACCAACAGTCCAAAACCCAAACGCCTTCAATTTACTGTCATGCATGATAAATAAAGGCAGCAAATCCTTTGAGAAGCCGGAACTACAGAGCGTTTGGCCTTCTTGCCTGATAATTCGCCGAAACGATTATTTGATCATTGAACTTTTTTGTTGGCCGACTCCTCGAGTAATCACTACAGCTTTTTATAGATCAAACCACTGAATCCGTTAATTGAGAAAATAATCAAGGGATTCATCCGTAATGAAAATATCATGAGCTGGAGCCTTAAATAACAGTAGTTGATCACAAAGATCGATATAAACAAAGGGGCGAGGAGTTACAGAAGTGCTTCAGGACATACTGAGAGTCTTCGGGCCGTGATATTGTAATTAATACGTCGTGTTCTTTGCTTTGCGACATTATTCAGTTACATGTTGACTTACCCTTTTTCAGCAGAGTGTTTTCTTCTAAACACAAGAGGCAGATCGACTGACTGGTCGCTCTTCATGGACACGTAGCTGGGTACCGGGGACTCTGGTCTCTGCTGCCGTTGATCTGGTCTTTAACGTGACAAAAAAACGCAGCTCTCACTTTTCCTAATAAAGACCGTACGAAACCACAGAACAAATCCTCTCAGGCGATCAGACGATGACAGAAATAGCTCTTTACCTCTCGCGAGCAGACCGGTGTCCATCTGCTGACTCAGTAATACGACCCATCGCTCGGTCACTGTCCATGGACGCACAGCTTGGTACTGGAGAGTCTGGTCTCTCCTGTGGGATCCTAAGAGAGACAGATAATTGACCAAGACATGCAGTTTCACCCTAAAAAAAACCCAAAAAAACAAAATTGCTTTGTTAACGCAAATAGATCACATGGACTTACTCTGTTTCAGAAGAGTGTTTTCGAAAAGCGAGAGGCGGCTCCATTGACTTGTTGCTCTTCATGGACACACAGCTGGGCACAGGGGAGGCTGGTCTCCCCCGCTGCTGCTGCTGCTGCTGCTGCTTCTGCTGCATCTCGGGGCTTGAACACAACACAGAGGTTTCACTTTTCACAGAAAGAAAGAATCAGGCCTGGAGACACCTCAAGGAGGTGGGAATGGGATGTGAGAGAGCCGGGCTAAAAATAAATAAATAAATAAGAGGGCTGATCACTTCCATGTTTTCTGGGTTTGCCCTTTAAGCTTTCTGTACAAATAAGAGATTGCTAAGGATTCAAATGTTTTGAATAGAGGTTGATCGGTCTTTTGTCACATTATACGATGAAGACGTCTGTAAAAACAAAAACAAAAAACTGTGTGGAGTATTTCCCCTTAGGATTAGAATAAGACCAATATGTGAAATACTTGGGGGGGGGGGGCAGGAAAAAAAAGGATGTAACTGCTGCTCACCTCCGAGCTTTGGTCCGGCCATGTTCCCCAAAGGAAGAGGTTTTTGAGGGGAGGATCCCCTCCTCAGCCCCTTCAGGCAGATCCATAGTAGAGTTTACACAAACATGCCGGAAACACACTGAAAACCAAACTATCACGTCCGCTCTGTGGCAGAAAGAGAAACCGGATCAAGACAAATATTAGGGAATATTGTGTATAAACTCCAGTAGATGATGATCATCAATTTGAGACACTGTGAGCCCTTTTTTCCTGTGAGATCCCTCGGGGTTGTGCTGCTCACACCCTGGGGCAGTAGCGAGATGAACACATGAAGGTCAAACAGTGACAAATTGTTACAGGAGCCTTTCTGCCACACAAGCAGTGCTTTTACTTGTGATACATTTAAGCACATTTCTCTGACAATACTTATTCTGTAGGCTACTTATATTTAGCTGTGTTGAACGCAGGACTTTTGCACGTATTTTGTATTTTTTTTTAAGTTGTATTATATCTATTTTACTTCAGTATAAACTTGAATACTTCTTAGCCGAGTCGTGCAACGGTACCGACGCCTGCATTAGCGGGGACATTGGGCGACAGAGCACATGGGCTTGTTACAGTACCTTCTCCGGTTCGGCAGACGGGAGCGAAAACCGAGGCCTCCGTCTTCGCCGAGAGGTCCAGACCGCGGAAAGAGACTGGGACAGGCGCGGACGCCCGGTCCGACCGTCGGGAAATAAAGCTGCGTCCCAGGACTGTCCAGGGACACACCCAGGTGTTTCTACTTGAGCTACAGTCCTCACGTACAAAAACAAAAACAAAACAGAAACTAAACGCCCTGAGCACAAACTGCAGGCAGGGGGCAAGGACCTGTCCTGCCCCTGGGACAGACTTTGTCCCAAATGACGCCATCTACTGATAAAACCAGATCACAGATGTGTATGAAACATGTCTTATCTCAGGCAAACAGAAATTAAGAAGAGCCACTTCCTTTCTAAAATGGGACATTTTCCGACATAGAGCGGCGACAGGCTGCTTTCTGCTTTCAGGGTTGTGTCTTCTGTATTTTTAATTCCTGAAAACGGTAAATGCTGCTCCCCTCTGAGGAACTTCCTCTTTTCGTCCCGTCTGCTTCTTGCTGTCTCTCTCTCTCTCTCTCTTCCTGTTATTTGCAGTAACTTACTGTTAGACGGTTTGAGCATCTCTGTTTTTCCCCACTAGACGATCTTGGTGACCCCCCCCGACCTTCCAGACAGGGTCCAGGTCGCAAATCCAGAGGGATTTGAGTCATAGCGGGGCTTTGCAGACCAGTAGCTGACCTCGATGTGCTGTCGTGCAGCTGCTCATGATGAATTCATGGTTGAAACACACGAATCCAACGGCTGAAGCGAAGAAACGACCGGTTTCGAGGTTTTCCTGGTAGAGACATTGCTGAGAGCTTCCTGATTTATTACCCATCTGAGTAATCTTGGGTCATTTTGACTTTTAAAGTTTTTGACACACTTTTTTCCCCCAGCCATTAATGATAGTAAGGACATATTTTCTTATTCTTGGTGTTTTGAGGTGTTTTTGTATTTTTATTTGTATCTTTATCATCGTTTTGTAACTTCAGCAGACGATGATGATTTGACTTTGAATTCATAGCTGGGATTTTAACTGCATTTCCCAAAACAGGGGCACAGTGTCAGACTTTGGAAAAAAAAAGAACAAAAAAAAAAGTGCTTTAATCTAAAGTTGTTTTGTTATCCTGTATAAGAACTACATGTTAAAGAGCCGTCTGCGTCCTACAGGGAAAGACTCATAATCCTGGAAAACAACTGTTGTTGTTGTTGTTGAGTCCCATGACACACGAGCCACCGCTTCTTTTATGGACCCAGGGAGATAAGGAAGCTCAACACCCCGGCGACAAACCATTCCAGCCCCGCTCACTCAGGAAAACATTCCTGTAGACACGAGTCCACCACTGGTATCAGCGACGGTCAAGGCTGTTTACACTGTGCAAAGTGACAGAATGAGGGTATGGCCCCTTGTGTAAATTTACTTTTTGAGTAAAAGAATAAAAGTAACACTCGTGTTATGTTGCTGTATGCAGCATGCAAAAAAAATAAAAAAAAATAAAACTAATTTAAGTCAAATAAACTTGATCTTGAACTTGATTTACTTGAAAATTAAATATGAATTGTGTCTACTGTGGTAATTAGATGGCTTTATGTCCCTGACACGTCACCTGGCTCTCCCAAGGTGAGTCATTCCGCAGCGGGATAACTTCCCCTGTGGCAGTTTAGGGTCGAGTCCCACTAAAATGTCCATCATTGCACCACATGGGCGCCTCTTTGCGATTTTACGGCCTTGACGCCTTCCAGCGAGTTAAACCAGCTCGGTTTAACTCGGTCCGCCAGTCCTGACCTGGAGTCACAGCTCAGTTCAAGACGGGCGCCGCACCACCCGGCCCAGAACGCAACTTCGCAATTTCCACACAGATTTATTCGACAGAGATGCAGCATTTCAGGAATGTAGCTGACATGACAAAAGGAGACAGACTTACATTCTGCAGGAGTTAATACACGTCTTACTGCGTTTATTATGGCTCTGTTAGTACATGACAATCAATTCCTAGCCTCCAGAAACTGACGGGCGACTCTCAGGTTTCACCCCGGTGTTTGCATCCTCTCCACCGGAGACGCCAGTGGGCTAGCCGCAGTGCATTCACTGTGCCGCTCTCCATTAAAAAGCAAAACAATTAACAAGCGACAGTGTATAGAACATTTATGGCTGATTCCTTTCCAGATATCTGTACATCATTTTCATTTGCTTGCTCACAATGTGCACAAACTGTATATCAGCGAGAAAGTCGTCCCTAATTTTTTTTTTTTTTCCCAGGATTACAACACACATTAAACATCCTTGAGTGGGGTTTGCACCTTTGCTGGATGCATTTCGGAAAAAGGTTATTATTCTCAGTGAAAGCGCTCGCACCACAAATTAGAGCTGAAATAGAAAAAGCACGGTTTATAAAAAATAAATATCCCTCTGTTATTGCTGAAAGTACGACCTGAAAATATCTTCCCATGTAAGACAGTAGCAAAAGGAAAAGGCCATTACTCAAGTGCTGTGGGTTACAGAAGAAAAAAAAACAACATACATTTCAGATACAACGTTTATCTCGCTCTTGGACGCTGGGATGTGTCGATGACCGCACCCTTTGAGGAGACCCAGAACTGGCTAACACTGTATATAAAAGACGAGGTGGGATTTGGGACACAGGAGACCTTGTTTAAATGATCATTAACACTGATTTTCAGGTACTTGAGCTGTAAATTTGGCGTGTTCATATTTTCATCACAGAGTTTTTTTTTTTGGTTAAATGCAGGCAGGAAAGAAAAGGAAACATGAAAAGTCTACGTGTGTCTCTTGTTCCACAGTTCTTTTTTGGCAGTTAAGACATAATCTTGGTGTAACCCTCTCTGAGACAAAGCTAACCGCCTCTCATGTATTTCCATTATGTTACAGTCACAGAGTATAAAAACTGCTCTTATAAATAAACACCCAAATACCTTTTAAAAGCCCAGAGGGTCGTTTAACAACACAGTTTGAAAAAGAAAATTTCCTAATATCCTCTAAGACTCTTCTTCCAGACGGAAAAATATTCTGTCTGCTTCTTCCATCCAGGAAACCTGGCTCTTTTTGTTCAACACGAACAATATATAAACGTGTTATTCTGTCTGAAAATGTACAGTAATATAATTCAGTTTAGACAAATATGACCGTTAATAAAACAAATGACTTTTAGTTCATGTCGCACAAGCTGAGCAAGAGCCTGTGTAATATCCGGCTGCCATCTTTGTTTAATTATCATCTCTTAATGGGAGAGGAGCTGGAAAAATAATCATTAAAAATCATTTTTATCGTGCATTTTCACCCGGATGGTTAGAATAGGGGATTTTATAAATACCTTCAAAACAGCAATATGTCTGGTTAAACCTTTTTTAAAAGTTGCCAGGTATTAATTAATGAATTAATCTAGTTATTTTTTTTGAAAAACTGATGCTTAGCTCTATGACTCGAATGTAATGATTATACATAAGAAGCACAAACTGGTGGGATCCAGAATCGGTGTCGCTGTTACTTTGGATAATCCATTCGCCGCACTGTCGACAGTTTCGGAACTTACCAAGGAAATAGTCCGACCGAAAAACAGTTTATCGGTCTGTGCGTTCTGCTAATTATCCAGAGTAACCAGGACACGGTTTCCGGAAAGAAAGGCACTGTTGAGTTCTATGAATTGAATTTTCAGTGCTGTGAAAACCCACTGACAAACATCAATTCGCCTCCATTGTCCAAGCAGAGATCTGAGACAGATACCTCAAAACCCAGGCAAATAAAAACTTGGCTTCCCTAGCTAGCACCAAGCACGGTAATTTCAATATTTATATCAACATACTCGCTGACAAGCCACAAAACACCAAAGAAATGTGAACAAAGCTGCACCTTTGGAAACACAGTCAGCTTTCAAGGACAGCTGCCTTAAAAGGTTCGGGCTTCCGATAGGGCTGCCAGAGGGCAGAGGGTGTGTTACTGTATCTCACCTGAGCTTAATTTACGTTCAACATGTGCGATAATCCTGTATAGCACCATATAAGGGGGCTAACAAACATAAACTAGTTATTAATTAAAGAGAAAACCTATTTACAAAGCACCACATACGGTGCAAAGATAGATAATAGTGTGTGTGTGGACAAAAGCCTGGCTGACTGCTTTCGGATTCCCCTTTTTCCAGTATTGTGTGAGTGTGTGTATAAGTTTGCACGTCTATCTCCTAGCGTGGCCGATGTAGCTGTTCTCGATGCACAGCACGACGAGGGAGCTGGAGCAGCTGCTGGAGCGCTGCTGGAGCAGACCGCCGCTCTGCAGCGACGACGCCATGCCGGTCAGCGCCCGGTCGGCCACGCGCCACGTCTCGCAGAAGCCGTTGGCGTGCTGCTGGCCGCCGCTGGTTGACCCGTGCCACATCATCTTCTCCGGCCTGGGATAACACAGAGAGTGTAGAGCGAAAACATGATGTTTTTCTGACTTTTTAAATCCTTTCTTGTTTAATTTTTACTGCTTTACTTTCAGAATATTAGCACAAGGTTTCACACCACGTCCTAGAATGACGGTGTAATATTATTTTTTAGTGATTTACTGTATGTCCGTGACTTTGGCCTCACCATGTGCTGTCAGTGAGAACATTCTTGCCATCGAAGGAGTAAATTGGCACGTTATCCTTCATTCTGCCTTCATTGAAGATGGCGTCCCAGCTGTCAAACAGAACCTCATCCTGAGAAACATGAAGCAACACAATTAGCTAAAAGATCTGGTGAGGATTAGTGGTGCACTTAAGCTACTTTCCTTCATTTAATGCGGGAATGCCCTTTTGTCTTGCTTTTTTTTTTTTAAAATTAATAATCAAACGTATTGTAGAGTGGTCGCCTAAACTGCTGCCAGAGTCTCCCTAACTGTGGGATTATTAGGATACAGGTCTCTATTACCACCTTGTATATCCAAACAGGGATTTGGACTTGCATTTGTTGGTGCTTTACAAATTGTGCTCGGCCAGCAGACTAGTCAAATAAAACCTGATTTGGTGAATGGCTATGTAGTGGTATTGATCTACTCATCCCACTCTTGGCAAGAAAGGAAATGAATACAATTCCCAAATTTTCAAACAATTAATTTAAATAGTTGAAAAACCTCTGTTAAGTACCTTCAGGTTGACTATTGGCAAACGGTCCCTGTCTGTCTTGCGGACGATGCTGTGGAGATCCTGGAGTCTCGCGGACAGGAAGGCCCGGAAAGTTCCTTTCATCCCGATGGCCTGAGCCTGGGTGAAGCACAGGAAGTCTGCACCACGGATTCCCCTCATGGAGCCGGTCTGAGGGCTGTTCAGGGCGATCAGGTGGAGCTGTGGAAACACCAACATGCCCAGCAACATTATATATTTCTGTGATAAAACCGAGTGCAGCTTTAGATGTGAGTATGACAGTTTAAAAGTGGCCTTTCTTACCCCTGGAGCTGAATTGTGATGGTGGACTGGAGTCTGGGGCACAGGAGGAGGTGGTCTTCGTTGAGGGGTGACTGCATAGCGAGTGTCCGGGTACGCAGGGCGATCCTGGGTGGTATCAACAAAATACCTACTGTCTGGTTGGTTTAGTCGTTCTTTGTAACTCGGAAACCTTGGATCTGTCGGTCCTGGGAACCGCGGATCGGGCTGATATCTTGGGTCAGGGTGGTATCGTGGGTCAGGGTGGGCTGGGTATCGTGGGTCCGAGTGGGTTGGGTATCGTGGGTCAGAGTGGGTTGGGTACCTGGGATCGGGTTCTGACTGACTGTCAGGTGGGCTTGGGGAGTCAGTGTTTGAATGATGGTCTGGGGAGTAGGGGACAACCGGTGGGGGCTCCACAGCCGCAACCTCATTACCCTGGAAATAATGTGCATGATATGTATCAAAACAGGGCCAGTTATATGTTCTGGGGAAGAGAAAAAAGGGAAAATTACACTCACATCCTCACTGGGCAACGCAATGTAGCTCCCAAGCTGAAAGATAAAGGAGACGGCTGCATTAATACAGACAGAAACCAAATTCTTAAAGTATATTTGTGTCATTCTCTCTGATTTACGTTCATAATAAAGACAGATGTTTACCTGGACTTGACGAACTCCATCTCGGACCCGTAAGTAGAGATCTGTTTGGTCAATAATGTACACCAGAGAGCCCTCAGGTTGTCTTCTAGCGGTGGCTGTCATGGTATCATAAGACCTCAAGACTATCATCTAAAATCACAAAAAAAACACTTTCAGAGTAAACCAAGTTGATCAAGGGGAACCACCTCTTTGGTCCAGACTGAAAGATATCTCATCAGCTGTTGGACAGATTGCTATTAAATTTTGTAAAGGCGTATGATCCCCAGAGGATGACTCCTAATGACTTTGCTGATCCCTTGACAAATGCTCAAGTCCTCAACAAAGCACCGCAATTTCAGAAAATCTGTCCATTGTGGCATTTGCGGCAAAACCCTGACTTAAAAATGCTTTAACAAGTATTTTTCCTGTGCTTCATTAGTCCTGGGGATCTACTTCCCGAGATTAGTTATTAATTAATAATTACTTGCAGCAATGTTGTTCATCTAACTGGACAGGCCTTCGTGAATCATTTGCTCAAATCCAGTAGAGGTGGATTTCGGCAAAGGTTCTTCATAGAGTCTCAGCGTTAATATTGTGACTTATTATTTAAACAACTTAGACTCTTCATAGTGTCTTTACCTCACTGCCATGCTCCCCCATGTCAGATTTGTGCGAGGTGATTTTTGTCTTGGAGCTGCAATTACAGCTCTTTTAGTATTTCATCACAGATGTGTCAAAGGTTTTCTCACCCCAGAAAATTGTCCAGGTATTCCGGGTGGTCCAGGTGGTCCCGGTGGCCCAGGAATGCTGATAGCTGTCATTTAAAGACAGTCACATGACCTTGAATGAGACTAAATCTTGAATATTTGGCTGTATTTATATTAAGTTTATAACTCACTCTGTGTGCCCCTGTAAGTTCCGGGTAGAGAGTGTCCTGGGGGTCCAGGTGGCCCTGGTGGTCCAGGTGGCCCGTCATAGCCTCTTCCTGGTGGACCAGGTGGCCCCTGATGGCCTGGTGGGCCAACGATGGAGTCACCTTTAGGGCCCTGATGGGACAAGGACAGAGAAGAGGACAGAGTCTGATTTTACAGTATGTTAAACGTAGAATAATGTAATTTAAGATGTAGCTATGCGATACAAGGAATTCATTATTATATTTGACCTTCAGAAATAAAATTGAAGTAAACGCTAGGCCTGTTATATCTAAAAATACATGTATGTACTATATACTGTAGATTTGTAGATTATAGTCAAATTGTGGCAATAAATCATGAAGTTGCATTATGTCTTTGACAGTATGATCTTACCGGAGGTCCAGGCGCTCCCGGGGTTCCAATCCCTCCATAGCGGGGGTCATAATATCCTCCTCCCGGTTCTCCTTTCTCCCCTTTCAAGCCAGGAGTGCCCATTTCGCCTTTCAACTCATTCTGGACACATCAGCGTCAAGAAAGGTAAACAAAAGTCTTACTGATGCTAATTCTTTAACCAAAAGTCTTACTGATGCTAATTCTTTAACCATAAACTATGATCTGTAAAATCATGATTGTGTGGAAAGTCTATAAAGTTGAGGCTTGCCTTTAAGGTGTAAATGTCATAGGTTGATTCGAGACCTGGATCAGAAACATAATGCCTCGCTTTAAAATTGTCGACATATTGAAAATATAAAACATTTACATTAAGCTTTTTCGGCATTTATGTGGACAGATCAAATTGAGCTACCTGGAATCTGAAGTATCCCCGGTGGTCCACGATCACCTTTCTCTCCTTTAACTGCTACAAACAAAGGGCATAGCCACAATGTATTAAGTTAAACACGAGCAGTTTTACCTTTAGCGGGAATAGTTTGGCATCTTTGAAAATACGTGCACTCGCTCTCTTGTTGAGGGTTAGATAATAGGTTTGATACCACTCTCACATCCGTGCGCCGAATCTGTTGCCGGAGCCAGCAGCCGGTTAGCTTAGCTTAGCATATAGACTGGAAACAGGGGGAAACAGCTAGCCTGGTTCTGCCCGAGGTTAACAACATCTGCCTACCAGCGCCTCAAAAGCTCATCAATCAGCACATTATATCTTGTCTGTTTATGAAAAGTGTGAAAACAAAAATTCACTGTTTTTGTCTCTGTAACGTGAAAACCGTATTTCTACTGCTTACCTAGCCCTCGTCGTGACGTGAGATGAAGTAGTTGTGAAATACAGTTATGAAATCCTGTCTTTAAGTATTAGAAACAGTTGTGCAGTGTTTCGGCATCTTTTAAGCATTTAATCTCGTTTCTATTACTCAAACTGGACTTACTGGGTTGTATTTCATGTCTCACTGGTACCTTCAGCGTACAAACACGAAGCTTTGGCGATAGTTCGATAAGGAAGATCTCTTATCTGGATATGGGCTTAATGAAGATGCTTCACATCGATGAGGTCTAATCGCCAAAACTCTCTCTGTCGCTTAGTTCAGTAAATTTCGTTATTCATTTCCATTTGATCTCTCCTCAATGAAACGACAGGGGTATCGGTTTTCTCACCTAACCATTGGTAAATAAAGTGAACAGGTGTATTTTCACACATCGCATTCACAATAAGAAGTGATCTCACCGGGGTGATATCTGGAGTAATCCTCATATCCCTGAAAAGAAGCACAAAGATCATCTATCACAACCGTAAGTAGCTAGTGTAAGTAACTTTCTAAGAAGCGTAAAATAATCTGTTCATCTACTGATCTAATTTTCCACCCAGTCTGGTTAAACTAAAATTGTAATTAAAATTAAATAATCGATTATAAATACCCCAAAAATGTTGGTCTAAACCCTTTCCTACCCTCCTAATTTAACAGGACACACAACTCCTACCTAAACTGCTACAACACTGAGATAAATATTTCGTCTCTCGACTCACTCTGAGTCTGTCGATGGGTGCAGGAGGTCCAGGAGGTCCAGGGGGGCCTGGTGGTCCTGGAACACCCTGGGAAACAACAAATATCTATTACTCTGCGTGTGTGTGTGTGTGTGTGTGTGTGTTGATGGACTGCCTATACAAAATGACTGAATGTAAGCTTTGATGATTTACCCTGAAGGGAATAACAAGCCAAAATCTGTGATACTTACAGGGTTTCCGTATCCAGATCCATCTCCCTTCTCTCCTTTGGCGCCATTCAACCCCGGCCGACCCTGCAGCAAAACACGCACCACATTCGCAATCATATTTAAGTCCTTTAACATAAAATGTTAACAGGCTACGTGTATGATTTAAAAACATCTCACTTGGGGGACTCCTCGCGGTGGTATGGACTTGCTTGTACCATTTTAAACTGACTTGATATGAAAATGTAATTAGACATTTGCAACGAACGTACTCACCGGTCGGCCCGGGAACCCGATCTCACCCTTCTGGCCTGCAGGACCATATGGACCCTGGAGGGAAAAAAAAAAAAAAACCCAAAAAAACAGTCATACAGTTTTATTATATCGATGTGATACTGTTGGGTTATGTAACATCAGCAACACACTCAAAATGTGGTAAATAAACTTATGGTACGCACTGGAGGTCCCACAGGGCCAGGCGGTCCCATCTCACCCTGTAAACAAATGCAAAGTGTAAACACTGACATTTTAGGCTGCGATGAACAGAACTGCAGTGTAGACGCTTACGTTCATGAATGATGAAAAATGTCTAAAGCGGGACAGAAAGAAAATCATGCTAGATGTCATCATTTGAGCTGTGATGCAAAAAAAACGGTGAACGCATCCTAATAGGTGGCTATCTGGTACGTCGTGAAGCACTTCTTACCGGCTGTCCTGCCAGGCCACCCAGGTTCATAACCGTCCCATCGGGCCCCAGGACCACACCGGGCTCTCCTTTCTCTCCCTGAACAAAACAACGTTTTAACACAAAAGTTTACAGCCAGCACTGGAAAGGTGCTATAAAAAACAGCTGGTAATATAAAAGGAAAAAAAAAAAAAAAAATTGGTGTATCTTTTACGCGAGCCAGGAGCAGCTAACACTGCCCACAATCTTAAGGCAGTGATATCAACATTACCTTACATTAAATATCCTATAATAGCCAACTCAGCCTTAAAGTTCTTACAATTCTCATTTTAACTGACAAAAACTTATTTATATGCCGTCTAGATAAATAAATTAAAAAAAGACTCGCACTTTATTCCCGTCGATCTTCCTACCTGGGGAAAATCCTACGATATTTGCAAAGCAATTAATTCATTAAGTTGACATAGTGAGATATTTTGATTGCGATCACAGGAAAAAAAAAAAGAAAATAAATATGAGCACCACGAAACGTAGATTTTAAAAAAAAGAAAAAAAAAGAAACAACTTAAAGTTACAGCATAATCAAGTCATGAGGTTGAGCTGTCACCACATGACTTTTCTTAGTTTCCAGACACCTGGAAAGTAGGTAAATTAAACTGACCATAATTTGTATTAACTGTTAATTACCAAAGTCGAATGAAGAATGACCTCTTAAAAGAAATTCTTGTATTCTATGTGGATATACAGTTTCTTTATTTTTTTATTTTTAAAATACAGCTCATTAGTAGGACAAATCTATTTTTGCAGTGTAGCCTACAATGTTGCAAAAAATACATTCAATATGAATCTTAAAGAGTGTTAAATGAAAACGAAAAAAAAAAAAAAAAGGAGTAAAAGGTGGATGATCCTACCTTAGGTGCATATCCTGGAGGACCTGTGTCCCCTTTTTCTCCTTTTGGTCCCATGGGCCCCTGGGTCAAAACACGCAATTAGCTTCCATTTTTGTGCATGAAGTGGATTTTCCCGTGCTTAACTGTGTGGCCATGACGGGGATACATACCGGGAAGCCAGCTCGACCCGGAACGCCAGGTCCTCCCTAAAGAAGAGTGGATAGTGAGGCATTAAAAAAAAGAGATAAAATATTCTTTTCACGCACTTAAAAACTCTAGACTTCAGTTTAGTAAGGTTTATAGTGAGATCGGTTCGGGGACCGAAGGGCGTGTCCACTCACCTGCCCCCCTTCGTTCCAATAAATGTCGTTATACTACAGCAAGACAAAGTTAGGCCAGTTAGTATGGGTGTGAACAAACGATCACGCAAGCAGTGACTGTTAGTGAATATGAGTAACTCAAACAGTAACCGAGAGCTTGAATGAGTGATTTAGTCACTGAGCAATGAGCTGCCATGTGCTGGTTATTCTGCATGACATATTCAGACATTCAACGTGTCAGCGCGTCTCTCTTTGTTGAGGACTCGACCTGTGACTCACATCGCCTGCCGTCTGGTAGATGACCTGTCCTGGAGGTCCGGGAGGCCCTGGAGGTCCAGGCGGTCCGCCGTCTCGCCCTGGCAGACCCTACAACAAAAAACAGACAGAAAATCGTCCATAACGGGAGATGAAAACGCACATCGACGTAGAGAACAGTCACGTTCGGTTTGGGACCACATGCCAAAAACAAATGACAGTCCCAGCAGCCGCCGTTGGAATTTAGAATGTAACAAAATGTTCAGTTTTTGTTGATGCTAATGACATTACATGTTTTAGCACCGACAGGTGTTTCAAATATTCTGCCGTGGGAGGGACGAAACATTAGAAACACCTCTCAGTATAATGTGGCCCAACACAACACAGCCTTCAACAGTGACCAACGATAAATATATAATTGAATTAACGCATTCCCGACAACGTCAGGAAAAACTGAACGTTAAGAGCTTTGCAAGGATAAATAGATGGTTCTACTGGACTGCATTACATTGTACAGGTATATCTAAAAAAGAGGCCGCTGAGTTCTATATAAAATATATAATAGTAGCGGACAAAAAGCATCTCTAGAATAAACCTCCAGAAGAGCTACAAAATAGACCTTAAGGTAAGATTGTTTTGTCACCTGCTTTCCAACCTGTTTCCGGTGTTAGGAAGGAACTCAAGTATCTACTGTAATGATTGCTATAGAATATGTGAAACAGCTGCACGTAGTCTTTGCGTACATGTTAATCAGTATGTTTCACATGTATATCTATGTGTACCTGTTGCATAAGGTGTAGAAAAAAAAAAGGACGCAACATATAGACAACAGGGGAAGAGATTTTCAATTCAGCTTAAATAAATGAAAATATACTGGCACACTGCAAGATATAAATCGCCTTTGTGTTTTGGACATTTTGCATGTAACTCACCATCTCTCCTTTCTCTCCTCTTTCTCCCCTTTGACCCTAGAAAAAATTCACCACAAGAGATTATTAGTCCCATGAAAACAAAACAGTCGAGTCGAGTCAAACGGTCTAAAGGTCTATTTACATATTATGTGGTAAGAAGCAATTAAGCAATAAAACCCAGCTTATCCGGCTACATACCGCCTGCCCAGGGAATCCGTCTAGGCCTGGGATCCCAGGTGTTCCTCTTGGACCCTCCGCTCCTTTGTCTCCATGGTTCCCAGGCAACCCTGGCTTACCCTAGAAAATCATAATTAAAACATGACCAATAATATTACCGCAGTACCAACATCTTGAGCGATTATCGAAACAGATTTGTACATTTTTATAGGCATCTGTGTCATTTTTCTTGGGCTTTGGTTTCCTGGCAGCGTTACAGTTTGTTAAATTGACAAGATGAGAGTTTGTGCTGAGAAAAGGATACCATGCATGTGAGGTAAGGAGAGTTTAGGGGTGTTAAACAAAGAAAAACATAATTGCATAAAGAGTTAGCAAAACATTACCAAAATAAACCTGGACTCCAGAGGGTTATCTTTTTATTTTACCTTTTGGTTTAATACAACTTACATTGATGCTTGCTATGAATAAACACTAAGAAGTCAAGAAAATGGAAGTAGGCTTATTTCAGATGGACTTTCCCTTATTTCCATACTAACTACTGTAGTTCAAGGGCATGAACATAAAGAGATGGAGCGACTGCGAGACTCGCAGCTGCATTCAAACAAAACAAAAGCCATTCAGACTCTCTTGTAGTACTTACGGGTAGACCTGCAATACCAGCTGGGCCCTGGGAGACATGACAGAGGGCAACATTAGATATTGCATGTGCTGCGAGGAAAAGCACAGGAAGGAAATGTATGGGTAAATGGGTACCTGTGGTCCAGGTGGACCTCTGAGTCCAGGCAAGCCATTGAGCACCTCATATCCATCCTGGTCACTCTGTAAAGGAGAAGATTTGAAATGAAACAGATGATCCCGGGGGACTTATCAGCCCTGTGGGTTTTCCATACAAACGGCTGAAACTCCACGTGTAAAGTCTCCTCTTTGGGTTCAAACATTTTTCAGTAGTTCATTAACCAGATTCCAGGTTTTGTGTGTCTTCACCTAAGCATGGTGGACTTGTCATTTTAACCAGTTCAACCCGTGATCTAAAACTTTAAACACGGTAAATTATAACATTTATCTCCATAACAGTGCATGCAGCAATTTGCTTTTTTTCTACATCAGTACATAACATTTCCATTGTCGTGCTGGGTTACATTTGATAGGTTCGTGTAGACTAATTTTAAGTACGACCTGTTAAAGGTTCTGGACTTCTGGACTAGACTATGGGCTTACTGGATTGTTGATCAACTGGTTAGATATTGACGTCGGTCGACTGGTAAATATTCCCAGTTTGAAGTTTAAATCTGGCACCATAATATATTTTTCTTGTTGTCAACAAATCCTGAGAAAAGACCAAAGCAATTAATTAGTTGGTCAGCCCCAGTTAATCTTCAAAAAGTGGTCATAAATATATAGTTTTATTTATTTTTTTAAACAGTCAGTATTTGTTTTAAAACACTTACGTAGTTTTTTTTATCTAATGTCAACTAAACAGGAGCAAATTTGTTGGGAACTATACACATTTGGTGTATGTGATATATTTTGGGCTACTTCCTGTAGTTGCCTTTTCTTAATCCAGGGAGATGACCACAAGCTACGTTTTAAATAATTTTGTGTCCTTTTTTGGTGAAACCAAAGACCATGGTATCCAGCAAATGCATGTGTTGGGTACTCAAACCAGTTTCAGCAAAAATTTGTCTTCTTTTTAACCCTAAATTTTACATTTTGGTGTTACTTCTTTTTTTTTCTTAGAATTTCAATCCTGGAAGACGATCGGAAGCTACATTTTAAGGAGCCTCTGTATACAGTGTTTACCGTATTTGGTTTGCATTGCATCAAATATAATTGCACATACTTAATGATCCAGATTTTGAGGAAACCTCTACTCACACTGCCAATGCGGTAAGATGGCCCCGGTGGTCCGGGGGGTCCCGGAGGTCCAACTGGTCCCATCGGACCTGGAAGCCCCGCAAGGCCAGTCTGCCCTGGTTGACCCATCTGTCCTGGGTCACCCTGAGCCCCCTGAGGCGAGCGGGAAAAAGCGTGGACATTTTTGGTTAGTGAGAAATACCTTTGAAAGTACCTTTAGTGCAGCCACAGCTGAATTAAAAGTGAATGATGTCAAAAAAAAGGTGGCATGCGAGAGACACGTGCAGAGCTAGAAAACCAGAGGGTAAGCAGAGTTAAGTGATATCTTAATATTATTAGATACAGTAAAGTGTCATACTTGGAAAGGCGAAAGCAAGCATCGGAACATTTAATTAAACCACGGAGGAAAAGTCTTTGTCCTCAGGCCACTGTAAGGTTCGGAAAATATAGCCTTAAGGATGCGGGTTAAATGGTCAGAAAGTGGAGTCATTCACGGCGACGTTCGATCGGAAAAACATGTTGGGAAAAGTTGGGAAAATGAAACTGATATAAACTTGGGAAAAGGAAAGGAAATGACCAAAGCAGAGAGCTCCCCCCCCGGTACCTTTGACCCATTAAATACCGCAGGCGATGGAATAAAGTAAGAGAACAGGTCGGTGAAAAAGCTGGAGCCTTGTGTGTCTTGCTGGAGGAAGGCAACAAACAACGGAGGAGAGAATCTATCTGAATGCACCCGCCACTAATTTTTCCGTGATTCGTAACATTCATGTTTGAGTTTTAGGGATGAAAACGTGAAGAACTTTTGACTCACCTTTTCTCCAGCAGCTCCTGGGAGACCGAGATCGCTACAGTCACCCTGCAGCAAGAAAAAAGATTTTAAAAAATTAAAAAACACATGTGTCTTAGCCTTGTTAGCAGCGTAGCTCGGTTAAAAAAATAAACAACATCTGGATGGAGTGCCGCGAAATTTTGTACAGACGTTGATGGTTTTCCAGAGGATAAATCCCTGCTGGTTAAACTGCAGGTGTACGGTCACGTCAACCTTGAGAGAGGAAGCTATCCGCGTCTGACCATTTTTGCTTTTAGAAAAATCCTCCTCAAAATAATAACACAGCGTGTTTCATTTGTAATCTGTGTGAAGTACTCAGCAGTTGGCATCAGTCTGTGCATTCCCACCTTCTCTCCTCTGATTCCGGGTGGACCAGATGCACCAGGAGGACCAGGAGGGCCCTGAAAAAGCAGGCGCGACATGCACAAACGATCAGTATCTTTCGCTTATCGCAATCCTAAAAATAGTCATAAAGAATATCTAATTAATAATAATTTTAATATCTATTAATCTAATTGATCTTTACATCTGAGAGGCTGGAACAATCAAATTTTGTAACTTTTGCTTGAAAAACGGCATAAATGATAATCAAATTAATTTTTCTGTTGATCAACTGATTGATTGATCGACTATTTTTTTTCAATTCTACATCACAGAGCAAAAAAATATATCACACTACACTGAGTCACAGTCAAACAAACTAAAAAACACTCACTGGCAGACCAGGGACTCCATCCTGTCCAGGTGGTCCAGGAGGTCCAAAGGCTATGGGACCATTGGCTCCCATTGCCACCGAAGTACTAGGGATCCCAGGAGGGCCAGGAGGACCTGGGGGACCCGGAGGACCACGGGGACCCTGGATAATAAATCCCAAAATGATTATGTTGTGTAAAACTTCAACTTTTCGAGTTAAAACCCTGTTCATTTTTAATGACAATCAACATACCCGGATTTTGTCCAGGTCTGGGAATCCTGAGCCCTCCATGTCAACAAAGGTCTATTGAAACATAAATTAAAAAATACAGTGACAAATGTGTCTTCAAAAACTTAAATACGGAAGGAAAAGGAAGTGTGGACGTACTGGGCGATCATGAGTGCCAGGTCCAGGAGGTCCTGGTGGGCCTGGGGGTCCTCTTGGTCCAGGTTGACCCTCTCCACGCTCACCCTGCAAAAATTCAGAGGCCACACATTATCGCAACAAATAAAGCCTTGCGATGTAATGTAATACTACATCTTTGTCCACTCTGTACTACACCTTTTCGCCTTTGGCACCAGGTGTTCCTGGGTTTCCTGGGAGACCTTGTGACCCAGCAGGACCCTGGAAACGGGAGAAAAAGAACAAAATTACAATGGTCATTTTTCAAATTATCCAGAAAAGCACGACTCTATTTTTTTTTTTTTTTAATAGAAATATTTCAACTTATTCAGTAAAAACAAAGCGACTTACAGCTTTTCCATCCTCTCCTGGATCACCCTGAAAGACGAGCAACAGTCAGTGACGAACATGTGTCTTAAAAAAAAGAAAACAAAAGAAAACAAAAAAAAAACAACAGGATTTTTCCAAGACACTCTCGACTCACAGGTTCCCCATCAGCTCCTGGAGGTCCTGCGGCACCACTCAACCCTGGCGGTCCCTGAGGCCCGGGGGGTCCGGCCACCTGCTGCACAACAGAGCCATTCCCGAGTCGGACCACCTCGGCCGCAGGGCCGGGGGGACCAGGGGGCCCAGGAGGCCCCTGAGCCCCACGTTCTCCTTTATTGCCGGGGTATCCAAAGCCAGAACTGCCCTGGTGAGGCGGGAAAAAACACAGAAAGATCCGTTAGCCAGCGACGTTACAATGATACATATACCTGTAAACCTTTCTGATGTGTTACCAGTTCTTTTGGAAAACTAGTCATGGTTGAATTTTTAGATCCTATTCACTTCAGCCACGTCAATTTGTTATCCAAGCAACCAATGGAAAAATAGGAAAAATAACAGCATTATTTAGCATTGTAAATACTTTGGGACCTGGCGGCATTGTCTGGTTTCACACTACAAATGCCCGTTGAAGGATTTGGTCCACAATTAACATGTTGTATGCTCCTGTAGAATTTTACATTAGTAACTGTGCAGCAATGCAGCTTTACGTTCAGCTAAATTTCATATACATAAAGCTAGAGTCTTGAAAGTTGTGCCTACTTTTATAGCTATTATAAATTAGTTTAAATTACATATAAAATTCTTAAAACTAATGAAAAAAATGAAATCATAAAAACTATGTTTGTATTTTATTATTGCAACACTGCTAACAACAAGAGCCCCCTGAATTTTTTGTTTTATATACTATTTAAGTAACTTGTATTCTACTTTATCTTTTTTTTTTTTTGCATTGCTCCTATACTAAGATAAGACTAATATTGTTAAGATTAATAAAGTGACAAGTGTTTCACGTTCCCCCTTTTTTCTAATATGGATCATTTTTGGTGAAAAGAGTTTGAAAAAAAAAAAGAGGGTATTTTTAAATTTAAGTTTTAGAAAATTCTTAATATTAATATTAATAATTAATCAATTATTATTAATATTTGCTTTCATTTGTTGGAAACACGGACAGAAATAGCTGAATGTGAGCAACATTTTTTTCCCTTTGTTTATTAGGTCATAGAGGTCATGAGCATCATTGTAGTTCACAGGTTGAGACAGTAAACTTACCTTTGTACCTTTTTCACCCTGAAAAAACAAAAAACAAAAGACAAATTATTGTGTCAGTCGTAAGTCACTCATCTGTTTGCTGCAGGTCACGCAGCTGAATCCATCGAGCACCGTCATTTACCTTCTGTCCTCGTTCTCCCCCCTGAGAGGAGACACCGGAGCCAGAGCTGGACCCCGGGTCTCCCTTCGGCCCTGCGGGGCCTCTGTCCCCCTTCAAGCCTGTGTCTCCTCTGTCGCCCTTCTCACCTTTAGCACCACCGGGACCTGAGGGACGCGTCACACGACGTGAGTTAGCAAGTTGGGAAGAACGTGGCTTTAGAGCGCCCTGCTTCAAGCCGAGCCAAGCTCCAATGCACCGTGCGGAGGATAATAATCAGCTCCACTGGCACATGCATGCTGAGAGCAACGGCAAAAAACACACATAATGAGCGAACATTTTGTGGACTTTAAGCTAAAATATCTTATTTAAAAGTTTTGAAATGTCACAGAGAAAATGTGTTTATCGACATTTCAACGGTTATCATAAAAACTGGACTTTAATGCCAAAAACTGATCAAATTCATGTACTGGCCTGAAATATCATGGACCAATCAGGTGAGGCAACAAAAACTAAAACATTTAAATAGGGATTGCCACACCTGCTGCATTTAATGTTTCATATGTGCTTTTATATGTGTACTGTAAAATATGAAACAACTATTACTGCATGAATTTCACTCATATCTTATATTAATATTGGCTTGTTCCTCTCACTCTTAAACACATTTCTTACTCTGACTGTACATAAATCAGGTCACACTGATCCAGTGAGGATCAGTAAAATGACTGAAGTCATCAATTACCACCACCGTCACCGTGACACTTAAAACTTGAAACTGTAAAATGCGAAGCACCAAACAGAAACGACTACAATTAGAGGGGGCAAGAAAAAGAGAGCACCAAAAGCGAAAGTCGAACACGTCTGTGATGAAAGAAACCGAGAATGTTTAGGAATAGATGGTGTTTTCTCGTCAGATCCAAAGGGACCCTGGTTGTTCTGAAGGTTTTTCCCACCACCACCTAGTGGAGCTGATCGTTTCGGGGACCAGGGGCAGTGTAGCAATCTGTTCTGCAGAGGGCGATGCTGCGTAATTCTTAATGACCTCCGCCCGGGAGGTCGTGTCACGACCCGGTTCTGTTTGTGGGTTTATTTATTGTTATTATTAACCGATCTGCACCGAACTCGGCGGAGGCATGGGCCATGGGCCAGGGATGAACCCATGAATTTTTGGGGCAGGTCCAGATCCTGTACTTTGAATTAGATTTTTTCCCTCTGAAGTCTGGTGCATGTTCCTTGACACCGGCCTTGGCGGAGGTCTACATTTTACTCAGCGCATTTTCTAGTTCTCCCTTGTGACTGGATCCTCTCTCCAGGTGTCCTACAGATGCAACTTAGGTGGGCTTTGTCCATTAAAAAAAAAAAAAAAAACTACAATTGTACATCTGTATCTGCTTCGTCCTCTCAGTGATTTATTTTGTTTTGTTTTCATATTTCATATTTTTAATGTAGGAAGCCCCAAGTAAATAAGAAGAACAAATTAACTAAAAAACAAACTAAGAAACCAAATCATTTTGGGACAGACCCCCCCCCCCGCCATTTATATTAGATCCCTGTGTTTAGGCCCGAAGATGAATCCAAGATTGTAGCTGCATTAAGTGAAAGTGAGAATAATGATGGGCCAAGTTATTTTATTCATTCATTGTTCTGATTTGTAGTTTCTTCAAACACTTTTCATGTATGAGTAGATGTATATATAGTCTCTAGGTATATACTGTATGTATATGGTGAATGTAGTTTTTCATTTCCGACCCTGGAAGATAACATGACCCACCTCTGCTGTGATAATCTGATTAAACACACAGTGACGTGGAAATATGCAACATAGAAAACTGAAATAATGACGGTCTTAAAACTAGATTATGACACAGAGACATGACTCAAGACATGATCCCAAGATCAGGAAACAAAGCGGGACCCACCTTAAGGACATTATCGTGTCGGTGTCGTGTCTTAGCAATGCACATTCGCATGTTCCCAAACGAAGGGGCCACTTATCAAATTACCGCAGACCAAATGCCACACTGGAGCAAAGACATGACGGGTAGGCTGCCTTGAGACTTCTTGCAGGACAACTCATGTTGAATAATTTTGGATTGACCACAACAGATTGTAAAGGACCCCCACCGACATGCTCACAGCTCACAGCTCCGCAGCCCCACTCAACCCAATGAGAAATCAGCAGCGGGAGTCACCACGCTCATTCTATACTGGGATAGGATGGCCACGCGTTGATCAGGACATAATCCTGATCTTAATCTGCGTTTCTGGCAGGCGTTGTCAGGGTCCTTTTGCCCCCCAGCGACCCACCTCTCGGGCCTGGTAATCCAGGGCGGCTGCGGTCCACCGACGGCTGCTGGTACCTGACATCTAAAGTCGACACAAACACAACTTTTACCTGCTGCCCCAGCGGCTGCATGAGGTTGGCCTGCAGAGCGGGGGATGGGGAGCCTTGTCAATTTCTGTCGGAAAATTTTTTGGAGGAGGTAGGACTTTCAGATGTCTTAATCTACTGAAGGGGGCTCTTTAAAGAAGACTTTACAGCCAAAGGCCAGCTTTCCTTCCACCCTCAGTGCCCAAGTTGACAGTACATTAACCACAATTGCTCAACTTCTTTCACTGTCCACCTGAGGGAGCTAAAGAGTTTCCAGCTGAAACCCTGCAGCACAACTCCCCCCGCACTCTCAGGTCCAGACAAGCAGCCTTTAGCACTATTTTCTGGATAAAAACAAAGGGTTTCGACGTTTCTTTGGCAGCGGCCGCTGTGTGATTAGAAACTTACGTTACGCTTTTCCGCAGCGTGTTTACGCTGGTCAGCGTCTTGGCAGGCGCACGCAGTTGTAAGTGATTCCACCGTTGTTAAGGAAGACTTATTTTACCTGTTTCCTTGAGTCTGGTCCCCTGGGAGGACGTCAGCGGGGGTTCAGGTACTGGACGGAAGGGCGCAGGGGTGGTCTGGAAACAGCGTAGAACAGAGTGGAGTAGAAGTAGAACAGTTTAAAACATCTGCAGGCACCGTCTGCTCCATTTATCCAGTGGCAGAATCAGCTATAATGCCCCGTATCAAAAGCCTTTTTCTTTTAACTTAGTTTACAGTGATTGTTGTTGCTTGTCAACCAGGTGAACTCGAGCTGCAACTTGAACATAGATTTTGTAAGAATCCAACCAAGATGCAATTCAGACCGATTCCTTCAAGGACTAACAGCTCTTAAGGCACACGAGGCACCCGTCCAATGGTCTTGTCAAAAAACTACCGTAACCGGACAAGTAAATGAGCAGATAAAATATACAAATCCATTTTAATCCCACTTTTTGTTGCAGGTTTCATATATTTTCAGGACCAAAGGGAACCTTGCAACCCACTCAGAATGTGATTACAAATGTTTACTGTGTTTCCTGTGATCCACATAAATACTATACTGTATTATGTGTTTTTAATCTGTGAGAAAAGCCATGCAAACATTTGCTTTTTAGCTTTTTACCTGCGCGTCAGGGAACCACAGCGATTTAGTATCGGACTCAAAGGAGATAGATTATAGAAAGAACGTTCAAAATTGAAGCGGCAGAATCCAAACTATCGAGACGTTCAGTCCCCAGTATGGCTCAAACTCCAAAAAGTGCTGAACCTCGCAGTTTCCATCCTGAAAATACAACCACATTTCCTCCCACATGCCCGAATCTTTCAAACCCCTTCAGCTTATAGCGCAGTTCTTCTTTTAATTTTTCTAGGTCTCGAGCCCAAGCGGAGGCTGAAATTAGATATGTTCAAATTTTGGAGAGCTGCCTCCGGAGCCACCTCTCACAGGGTGAGTAGGATTCCTCGTGATGAGTAAACTGAGCTTCATGTGTAAAATCAGCGCGGTGCCCATTTAAAGAAGGAAATAAATCACCAAAACAATTCCGCTACTTTACACCTCCATTAAGAAACCGTGAGTCACAGCCACTTAGATCTACGCTGCTGTGAGCTGACTGCAAGACTCTAACCCACATTTTCACTCGTTTACTGTCATATTAAAGGGTCTGCAAGGGGTCATATATTGAGCAGATGTTAAATCTAAATTAAGAAAGTCCCAAAAAGCAGTCGGCCGTGTAAAAATGAAAGGACAAACTGACCCTCACAGTGTGTCCCGTCTGTCTACTCTCGCCTTCGCCGCTGCCAAAGTCACCAGACGCCTGAGAGACAGAGGGAAAAAGATGTTGCTCAAGAGCATTCAGACACTTTGGGCAAAAAAATTCAAACACAGACACTCACAGCGTCAGAGTCGTCCTCGTCGTCGCACAAACGCTCCGCTGCCTGAGGGTTCCCCACCACTGTCAGCTCTGCGATCTCCCCCTAAATACACACACACACACACACACACACACACACACACACACACACACACACACACACACACACACACACACACACACACACACACACACACACACACAAAATGCATTTTATTTCGCCGGATTTTCACTGGGAAGACTCATTATTTGCAATCAGGCCTGAATTTAGCTGCGTCTGAAACTTCCAAAGAGATGGAAAATATGAGAGAAATGACTCATGCCGAACAGAACATTGTGTCAGCTGCCTTTGTAACTCCGTCTTCGGATGATCTAAAACCATGTACAAGGGCCTTTGTTTCGACAGTTTCTAGTCCAGGTGGACTTTATGACGCTTGACAAGTGAATATTCTACAACAGGGACCAGTTTTAGCCTTTGAAAAACTATTTGTTTGGATGAATGCAGCTAAAAATGGGACAGAGTTTGGATTTTTAACTTTAAGCACAAATTATATCCATTTCTTCTCCAATCGTGGCCCTGTGACGGTCACATGCGGTCACCTGGGCCACACTGACTGGGTGCAAGGTAAAGGTCAGAGGTCAAAGGTGAGAGAGGTCAAGTAATACATTTACAAGAAAGAGGAGGGTTAAGTCTGCCCTTCCTGTTGCCAGTGACCCAGACACAAACCTGCCACGAGGTGCCGCAGGGAGATCTGACCCCACGAAAGGTCAGACTTCCACACACACACACACACACACACACACACACACTCACACACCTGCTCTTTTAACACACAGTGTATTATTCTGACTTTTCCAGGTCCCGTGGGTGACGTTTGGAGGAGGATTCATTGCTTCATTCATTTCTGTCAGAAATGTGATGAACAAACATCTCTTCAGCACTTGAGCATTTCCTCTGCTGCTACCCTGGGGTTTAAGGTTAGAAAACTGACTTCTCATCCATAGTTTAGTGTATATATAAAAAAAAAAGCATTTTTGTAAAATTGATCATTTTGTGCACAATGTTTGTCAAGTTACACAGCAGAAATGCACCTTTTCCCTACTATATTTAGTGCAAGATCAGCGCTTCATTGATGCAAGTGCCCCAGTGCTGTGTATCTGTTTATCAGTCAGCAAAAGAATATTCCCTAACAGCAGATGTATTCACAGCCATGTTTTATTTGAGATGTTTTCTTCTCTGCAAATTAAATACACCGTAAAGTTTAAACAATTTCAAAGGCTCCTCTTAAATCTCATACTAAGTATTTGGTTCAAGTGGTAATTGATCACTGGTTAATATAGTTAGACCGCCCAACTATACCGGCAGTTTTTTTAAAGTGTGACACTGCGGGAACCCCTCAGACAAAATCGGGTGTTTTTAGCCTACATTTGTTTACGTCTGGGCACAGTGGAACCATTAAAAGTCCCCAAATTAGCCATTAGCAGTTCTTGTCTGCAACTTTTCCGTGAAAGTACAGTCAGCTATCACTGGATTACTTTGATACTGAAGAAACCTTAAAAATGGGAAGATTTTCAGGCGAGTCCGGGAGTTGTAAGGAGCGTTTTTTTTCTATGATTTCTAAAGTGGATTTATGGCCCAGCCTTATGGACCTCTGAAAGACCCCCAAAACAATTATTTTAGGGAGTGGTTACATAAATATATGTTTTTTTTATTAGCAAGTGGGTATGTAGAAAAAATAATTTTCTTATTGCGGGTTCAGCCACAGTTGGTTGGTCATCATACCTTCTCTGGACAAAGATTTTACCTACAGCTGTTTTAGTGCAGGTTTTCTAGTCTTCATTACTTGTTTGAGCTGCAAATATTTCAATACAGTGACCATGTCTGAGGGCTTAAACTGCACCCGTGGTTAGTCCTCAACGTATCATTTAGTGGGGATTATTCACTGCCCTAGTTGATTGTTGTTGTATTTTAGGTTAAAATCCTTTCATCCAAGTGGCATAATCACAACAGTCTTTACATGGGAAAACCGTGCAACCCACATTTTGGTAATTTTTGGAAAAACTCCAAACGTTACCTGGAACTTGTCAGTGTCGGCTCCTCCTGCCTGCGCCACAAAGATCCCCGCCCCCGTGTCAAGCTCCATGAGGTCCGGAGAGCGTTCAAACTTCGCCACCTGGGGCTCAGAGTCGCAGCCCTGGTAGAAGGTCACCTGGTCCTCAAAGACGGCCAGCGAGAAGCGACTCCAGGTGTCCACCATGCTCGGCACCTCAAAGTTGGCCGCCTCATAGGAAGCCTCAGAGTCGGGCTCGGTGTAGAAGAACTGCACCCGCTGACGGCCGGACCGCACTGCACTGAGCTTGACACCAATGTACATGATCCTCTGCGGCCCGTCAGTGATGGAGAAGAGGACGGCGGCGGCGGGAGTGGAGGGCTTGATGTGGAAGAGGAGGGAGAAGTGGCGGTAGAAAGGGTTGGGGACGTGGGCCAGCGCCGGCTGGCCCGACACCGCTCCAGCGGTGAAGACATAGGCTGCCTCCCCACTTGGGCCGTACACCCTGGTGATCTCGCCTGGCGGAGGGTCACCGATCAGCTGGAGCAAGGAGACACCATTCTCCTCTGCAAGAAGAGAGAGACAGGAAATTACATACATACTTCTTATGGGATGCACTTTTGGAGGGACATCAGACAAACCCTGCCTTCAAGTACAGCTGTAAACACACAAATTAAGTGTGAATGAGTGAAAAATTGTGCTAAATATGACTGGGGAAGTCACCCAAGCTGTTGGGCTGTAACATTTAATTGGATTTTCTAGAACTCAATTTGTCACCACAGCAAAAGCAAGCCAAATCCAAATCAGCCACCAAAAACAAATTTTATTCTGGGACATATTTTGTTATTATTTCCTCCAAAAAGCACTAAGATGTCTGCATAAAAGGTTGTATTTATGAGTCAGACAAAGGAGGTGCGCTTGAAGGCAGCATGAGTTACAAAGAGAGAGTCAGTTTGAAGCACAGAAATGATCAGCAAATCACAAGTTCTTTGGAAAGGAAAACATAGATGCTGTTTATTTTTCAGTGTTGCAGAGCATAACATTTGGATGAAGAACTATCCAGAGAGCTTTGCCAGTCTATAGGAAAACACTCTACCTCTCCAGGAGGTGTTGTATGTCTTTAATTGTGGTTAAAGTAAGTAGTTTCTTTTTACTGAAGACAAAATACAGGGTAAGATGTGTTAATACTTGTTAAGAAGCAAGATTTTTGCGCTTGAGTTAGCTGCAAGTCAGGCATCTACGAGTCACAGACTCAAACAGCTGAACCATGACAAGTGGCTCTGTGACACCAAACCCACACTGACGATCCCGGTCAAACAGCAAACCACAGATTCAGTCAGTGGTCGCTGCACTGTGGGCTTTAAAGGCCTCACACTCACACTAAGGTGCTTGGTGGAGTGTCGAAACCCCCCCCCCCACCCACACCTTTCCGCATTGTACGAGGGGCTCACGTCTGGCAGGTGCAAACAAGAGCACCACGGATGCCAATGTATTCACAGTTCTTGCTTTCTACCGCGTCTTTGCATGGCGACTACAGCGAGCGTGGTTAATGTTAGGGAAAGATCACGGAGTAAACTCCATCCTCCTGCATGAACGTCAGACATGCTACACCCACAGAGTTTTATAAGATTTCAACATTTATGCTACAGTATGTGTGAGAGGAGTCGGTCGAATTAATGGAAAAACTGCTGATATTTCAGTTCCCATAGACTAAAATAGCCCAGAGGGAAAAGAGCAGAAGCCTCGAGAACCACGATTATGTTCTCATAAATCGCCACAATCACAAGGGAGAAAATGTTGTGGCCTGGCCGACACTTTGACACAGTGATCTCCTGAGGGTGGCCTGTCATCGCAGATTCATGAGGGGGAGCTGACCAACAAATACAATCTGTGCATTAAAGGGTCACCGAGGTCAGGGGGTTTCCCAAGTTTCTAAATGATGTGAAAGAATCGAGTGCTGCCTGTTAAGTGTTCAGTCAAAGAGGGGGAAGAGAGGGAAGCGATAACTCAAAGAAAGACCATCTCGATTGGGAGACACCTGCAAGATAAAAAAAAAATAACAACAACGACTTAATTCATAATGGTGGCTGCACTCTGAGCATCGCTACACACGTTAATTATTGTACGAGTCAAGTTCCAAACAGAAAATAGGACCAATTAGCTGCTGAACTCGACTGAAAAGGAGATTTCTATCAATCTGATCTCTGGTTCAACAAATTCTCCAGCTTGAACCTAACGCACTATGGCTGCTTTGCATTCCTCTGTGTGTTAAAAGTGATAAACTGTTATTTGTATTACAAATTAATTGTGTCTCTTTTTTTTTGCCCACAAATTATTGCTCCTTTGTTCTATAAAATTCCAGAAAATAAGGAAAAATGCCAAACGGAAGGTGATGTCCTCAAATTGACGGCTTTGTCCGACTACCGGTCCAAAATCCGAATATATTAAATTTACAAAGACACGTAAGCAGCTCTTACAAACGAGCAATAGATGTTGCTGAATTGATTACGCTCAGAGATTTTGCTTTTATGGTCTGATTTGAACCACACAAAGTGCATCACTGACTGCAGAGGAAATGTCAATAAAGATCACCGAGGCAGCAAATAGTCAAAACTGAGTAGTTGGCGTTTAGGTCTTAATCTAACAACTTACTTATTTTCAGGGGAATGTTTCACCAAATCTGAACTCAAGAGCCAGAAAACGCTCTCTGTGATTAAACAAAAATCATAACTGAATAATATTTCTCATCCCCATGTATGTTTTATGGTTTCAAATGACATGCAGCATCATGTTTTTGGCTTGTAGTTTGCCTGGGTTAATTACTAATTCCGCTTAAGGACTTTGGAGCTTGGTGCTCGCCTTCTACCAGCTGAGAGGGAAGTCACATTACGCCGAGCAGCAGCCTGGCACGGAAAGTTATTTACGACACAACCAGTTCATAACCAACTGCACATCTGCGATCGCCAACCCAGCTCCCTGCCAAGGCTGGCAGGCAGTAAATCCTAAACACATGTACGCACAAACACTCATTTACACACGGTCCCCGCTGCATGAATGGCGGGTGTTATGTTGCCTCGACCTGCACAGCTACAGCTAAGCCCGGATCCTGCGGGATTTCGTCCAGTTGGAGCTCCAGCGGGGCCTGCCGGGTGGTCAACTTCCCACCGAGGGCACCTGCAATTGGTTAATCTCAGGCTGACACAGCTGCCGCAGCTGTTGCGCAGGTCAGGTGGGTGAGATTCTGTACGTGGAATGAATTTTTTTTAAAAAATGATAAATGACAATAAGGAAACTTCCTCTTCATGCGAGTTTGTTTCTAATCTCTTTTTTTTTTCCCCCAAGCACAGTTTCTTGAACGTTATTTTCTCAAGCCAAGTTCTGGTTTGATTTCGTACACGTTGACATCTGGAAGCCGTTCGGTCCGACCACAGGTCTCCCACTAAACAGGCCATTCAGGCAGTAACAGTTAAGCCTCCCATGAACATAAACAACGTCCACCAACTATTCTTTCAAACCAGCAACACTGTGCTTAAAGGGACCATTACATAACAATTACACACACGCTTTTCTAATTTTTTAATCAGAGTGGCAATCTCAGTCTCAGGCTCTGAATTTAATTATGTGTTTCCTGTGAACCCACTTGCAAAGCAAGTACGGGACACATACCAGCGCGCATGGGGTCAGGGTATTACTCTTAGGGGTAGCGAGACTGTTAAGATGAGAGGAAGCGGAAGAACAACAAAAATAAAAAGAACTTTATGCTACACAAAATTATGTTGATTTTCCTTTTAGACTGTCCAATAATCATTTTTCGAACTCCTCGGGCGTCTATTGTATTACAGATCACTTTTTCGGTGGAACCGGTCACAACTGGTGGCAAGCGAGTAGACGCCCTGGTTCTAAACAGAGTACTCCATCGCTTTAGCATTACACGTCTGAAACATTGTCGGGCTCACGATGAACAGTTGAAAAAAGGGATCGAGATCGACGCAGCAGAACCAGATGATCATCGTCTCTCACTTCTTTCTCCCCTTTCATGGGGAACCAAGCTGAAAAGGAAGGCAGTTATGCAATCATCATCTCCACATGGCACAGCTACAACATTAAAATGCCTTTTAACACATGATCGCCTCGGAAATAATACAACTACATCAATATAATAGCAACGTTTGTTAGTTGTCGTTGTTCTTAAAACGTAGCTAGGTACATCAGAGTCATGAGGACACCTCTGTGTGTAAGTATGGTGACGGGCTCCTTGGTTATAACTGAATATATAACAGATTACAATTTTTTTAAGACAAAAACCAGGCTTTAAACTTTGTGGCAGCAGTGTTCGCGTTTCAACATGACAAGTCCCCTGTGCACAGAGCCAGGTCCATAAAGAAACGGTCTTCCCAGTTTGCTATGTAAGGACTTGCAGACCGTGGCCATTAATCTGGGGCTATAACTCTTCTGGCTCTAGATCCCAGCTGCAGGGATGTGCTCTCGTCCAGCCACAGGAGCATTAATGAGGCACGACGCTGAATCCGTCGCTGTTCCGGCTCATCCCAAAGGTGCTGGACGGGGCTGGGGTCAGAGCTGTGTGCTCTGAGTCCTCACCAAACTGGGAGAGCCACTGAACCATGTTGAAACAGGCACAGTATTGTCTAAAATATCGATGAATGCTGTGGCAAGGGGTAGCAGGGGTGTCCACACCGGAAGTCAGTAATCAGCTGTTTCTTTAACTCGGCTGTTCTCCAGAGGACAGATGGAAGCTGGCATGACACCCAAACGTGGGAACCATCATCGTTTTAACCCAGATGTATGCTTATGGCTTCTTGCCCTGCTTCTGTCTCCCATTTGACTCCCTTGACCCACTGTATGGAGGAACAACATACGGCAATGTTCCACGGCCCCGAAGTAAAAAACAAAAAAAAAGACCTCATGTATTCTGTTACAGAGGATTACTGAAGTGCCATGTCGGTATTTTCCAACATAAAAACCCTGGAGAAATCCACTGCCTGTTTTACTGTGTGAAGAAAAAGAGATACTGCCAGTGAAGAGAGGCAGAGACAGACAGATGGACATACGGAGGCAGGAAGGAAATGCATGTCAGATGTCCATGGGAAAGTGGACCATGAGGGACTCCAATAGGATGAAGCACAGAGACAGAGAATCAGTCCCAGAGGCCTGCATGGACTCAACATGCCAGTTGAAATGTCATCGTGGAACTATTGGACTCCTCCCTAGGTTTAGGAGGGTAAAGAATCTCGCTAGGGGAGACAAAAACTGGCCAAGTGAAAAACACGTACAGTTCCTTTTGAAATCTGCACTAGGCCCGACTGTATAACAGCAAACACGAACGCGACCACCTCATCGGGTCGAATCCCAAAACCAAACCCTTCAAGCCTACTAACACTGGCCCAAAGCAGACTCTGTTATGAGGGATGCACAAATGTAAGCAATGAGTTTAATCGTTTCATCTATAAAAAGAATGGGAAGAAGAACGGAAAGGAGTAAAACAACAGAAGAATTCCCTCCGGACGGCAACAAGACGAAGCTGGTAACAAAGAAAAATGTGGAATTTATTGTGCTGGATGATCCCTCATGTGGTTCAAAGTGTGAACAGCTCGGGCCTCAGCGCTGCCAAACTGACATTTCATCTCCAAACTGCCCGTCCCAGGTGTGCAGAATCAAGTTGTGCTGAATTCCTTCCGGAAATGCTGCAGCAGTGAGTGTTACCGCTGATATATGATGTGTGATATGGGATTACTAAAACCTGACCGCAGACTGGGTGGACTCATATGTTGTACGAATTTCTAGAAGTGAGTGAATTTACAAGTGCATGACATCTGGCAAAACAATGCCATAATCATGCAAGTGGCACAGGAATGGCTAATAAACAACAGGAAAAGCTAGTGTTTTGTTTTTTTTAACCTAAAATTAAATAAACTGAAATGATTGCAGTTGCAATAACCTTCCTCTTCTGGTTGACCTGAAATGCCCTTGTGTACAAAATCCAAACCTACACTCATTCCTCGTCTATAATTACCTAAAACGCATGTCAGACTTCTATTCTTCGCGAGCAGCCTGAGTCGTTTTGGTACGTTGCGTGCAAACTGTTCAAGAACATCACACCGTTATCGAAGTGTGCCTCCACAAGAGCGGACTACAACGTCAGGAATCTGAGGTATTTATACGGTTCAGACAGTCTGCTGCTTTACCTGGAAGCAAGTTTAGAAAAAAAAAAAAAAAAAAAAAAAATCCTGAGTGTCTCTCAAGGGAATGGGAGACACTCAAGATTTCCACCAACAAGAGACACCCATTGTTGAGTAAGCCAGTGGCTTCAGGCATTAACTCCCCCAGCTGCAGCAGCCCCCCCCTCCCGGGACTTTGCCAACTGGACTTCACACGTCCGAGGAGCAGGACTGGCATCAGTTAACACTTGAGACAGAGGCAACACAGCTGCCACACGGTCAGGCATTAATCCACGTTAGAATGAGCCCAGAGCTGAGAGCCAATTGAGTTGGAGCGCCGGGGGATCAGCGAGGAGAAAAAAGTGATTCTTCGAGTTCAGATGACATCAGCTTTTCTTAGACTCAGAGCATCAGAATTTGAAACATGCCTGGTTCCTTGGCCGCGGTCCAATCCAAATATCTCACAGTGAGAACTCTGGGCAGAGCTGAGACATGTGAGCTTCAACAGGTACCACTGACTTTTGAGAGATTTCCGCAGCAGTGCGATGTGTGAATATTTGAATTTGATCCAGTTTTTAATGCTTTACGTTTAACATTCTTCTGTTTGCAAACATGGAACCACCCAGTACAAACACTTGAAAAGCTACACTTTGAAACTTTTTGGCCTTGCAGTTCATTGGTAAATCTATCTTCTGCTTTGCTGCTGCTTCACACACTAACTGCCACAGAATTGCACTTGACCAAGTGCATGGGTTTGGTTAAAAATATACACCTTGTACTTACATAAAGTTGGGGGAGTCACAAGATGCAGGTTTTTTTTTTTTTTAAAAGGAAGCGTTTAGTTCCTAGTCAAGCTGTAAAAATACTGGATCCTACATTTCCCACAATGCATCTCAACTCTCCCTGAATTAAACCCTTACCGCCTGGTATTTACAGGTTTCAGAATCCACACCCTCACTTTGCAACACAGGCTTTTTCCCTGAAATCAACAGGGTTATTTATTTCTCCATAGCCACGGAAGACATTAAGCGACCATCATAACAAGCTTTGTTGGGACCCACCAACGCCAGTAAACTGACCTTTTAGGTAAAATTTCAGCTTTGCTTTCGCTTTCTCTCATACTGTTTTCCACCATTGCAGCTGTTGCTGCAGGAGCCACAACCAGCTCACCACAAACTGGGGGGAAAAAAAAAAAAAAAAAAAAAGTTCATTTCAGGCAAAACGGAAAGGACTCGGGGTCTATTTTAGACACTGAATAATGACATTTAATTGTAATCGGCCCAAAATGCATCTTAAAGTGATTAAACTGACTTCAGGCATCGTTTTTGAAGAACGCTGTGCACTGACTGTGAAACACTTTGAGTTAAAGAGTGGGTAATTCCCCGTTTCCATAAAAGTCTCTCTCACACTTTGTCCCGCTCTCTGTCTCCGCGCATCTTCTAATGGTCGGCCGAGCGCTCAATTACCACCCATCAAGTGTAACTGGTTTTGGAGGGTGGAGGCCACTGGCCGAGCCCTCTGACCCCTGGCAGAGACTTGAGCCGCCCCGTCTCATCCCCGTCACAAGGCTCTCTTGTTACCGAGCGCGACACCGTTGCCCTTTCTCCCAAACCGAGCACACAATCGCCACACTCTTTCCAGGGAGCAGACCATTTTCCCACCCACAGCCGCTATCATAAATGCCATCCTCAGCCCTCCCTCCCAGCCACAGATGGCCCAATTGTTTCCCTCTTCGGGACTCTAGATGCTGAAAACACCATTCGCCCCTAAATCCACACAGAATTCCACGCCAGCTGATCAGAAATCGTGAAAAATATGAGGACAAGGAGATAACCCAGGCGCGCATGAGTAGGATGCGATGAGGGCAACAGAGGGATTCACTTGTCCAACCAGACCGACGCTGCATGTGGGAAACCGCTGATTCTCTTGTTCAGCCATGAGCTTAGGGTGTAAAGACAATATCACACAAGAGGCGCTCGAATTGATAACTGTTAAATGCAATACGTTGGACTAATACATCGATCCTGGACTCCCTGAGAAGACGCAATCTCATTAAAAAAAAACAAAAAAAAAACTTACAACAAGTAGGAAAGTCCGGAAGTGATTGGCTTCCAAGACCCGAAACATCTCATTCCTCCCCGATGCGTTTCCCTCTCGTGTGGGTTAATGAGCGAGGAGGCCGGCGCAGGTGATTGGAAATTCACACCCAGTGAAAACAGCCCAATGACAAGCACAGTGACGTTTCATATCCTGCACTGCAAGCGCAGTAAATGTACAGGGCGTCCACTCAAAAAGCCACTTTCGCTACATCTTGATGATAATAATTCATGGAAAAAACAAACTTCTCCACCACATACGGGACTTCAGCTTTAGGACTCCACTGCAGGGTAAAATATTCACTCATTTCACATACATATCTGTATTTTTTTTAGCAAAGACCCTTCCAAATTTCAGCTTTCAGTACAGTTTGTGTCTGAGTCTAAAGGTTATCCAAACAAGGACCCCACTTGTGGAACATGGAGAAGTAACAAAACTATTTTCCACTTAAACCTGGAGCATTTACATTAAATATCCCTGTGGGAAAACACGTGATAAAGACGATTTAATGTAGCAAAGTTCATAAAATTGACTCCCAAATGACGACTCCATACTGCAAACCTTATGAAGCCACTAAAAGGGCTTGGGTCAGGGGCCTCTGGAGCATTTCCCGTCTTAAGGGTCTACTCTCAGCAAAATGCTGCTGAACTGTGGATATCATAAGTATTTAGTCAGCTTTTCTTAATATAAATGGAGTGGGAAACTCTTGACTACATGTAGAGAGTAATGTGATATACAAGTGTAATACATTGGTATTTTAGTTTGGCATAACTTTTGTTCAAGCATAAATAAAAACTGTGACCAAGAAAAGGCTGCAGCTATTTTCAAAGAACCTGTAACGTAACGTTGCTGACCATTGGTGACTTATCACACAAAAACAATGCTTTTGCGGATGCGGTTTTGCACTGGGACGAGACAATCACATGAAAGTGGCATGCATCCCGGGACAGTGACGTGAACTCAGGTGTTGCGTCATGCGCTTCCGTGCTAAGGAGCCTTCTCTGGACGTGCAGCGGACAGAAAGTGACACCACAACAGGAGCGACAACGACTGCAGTGACCATAACATGTGTTTTTGCAAGTTTTCGCCCATTAAGTGCAGATTGTCTGTACTTTTCATTACTGGCAACCTTGCTCTAAAGCTACAGATAAGCACAAGAGAGACACTCTCTCTACCTCCCAGGGATCCTTTGGTCTCTGCTGTTGTTGTTATGCTTTGGAAGAAATCAACTCGCAGACAGACTCGGTACCTGCTTGAGTTAAGGCGTCCACCACAGTGAACATCGTGTTTGCTTTTATTGTTTGTCCGTTTACTTATTTCTGTGTGGCAACCAAATCAGTCTGCACAGTGATGTTGTGAACGCATCAGTAATAATGATCCAATAATATCAATTATATTATTGGATCATTATTGTAATGTAATAATAATAATAATAACAATAAAAATAATAATTGTATAACACTAGAGGCATTTTTCTCCATTTCAAGTACTTTCAATTTTGATTGGCTCACTTTTTGTACATTTTGCTAAAAAATACTCACGTACTTCTACTTGAAAACGTTTTCTAGCGATGGAGTGTCTTTCTAATACTTATTTTGCATTTTTTATAGCGTTACTATCGGTATTGAGGTGGAGGATGTCAAAGCTTCTTCCGTGTATCGTATAGCTGCGTGTAAGCACCCCCACACCTCTGAATCTGCACCTGCAAATGCAGCAACACTACAATAATGCCACATAAACGACAATAAAAGCAGGTGTGATGTCCCAGCAGGCAGATTTTCTCAGTGTTTCAAGGTGAATATAACAAGGGCTGCCTTGGTGGGTGTGAAAAATAGCCAGTAAATTTAAAGGGCAAAAACATGCAAAATCATGTTTAAAGTGAATCACGTGACTGGCAAAGTTATCCAAAATGGCTCGGACGTGTGTATTACCAAAACAAACACTGCACAAACACACACAGGCCAGCGCTTGCACATCGACGACGAAACATGACGTGACATCGGATTCAAAATGTATCACCACACGGGATACATTCTAACCCGCCGGGGTTACCTTTCCAGTTACTAACGGACACGCACGCAGGACGCCCGGGCTCCTGCGCTCTTTCGGGCAGGAGGCGACACTCCACCGGGAGACGCCCGTTTTCCAGGGACACCCAGCAGCTGTCGTGCAGAATGTGGCAGAAGCTGCGACAGGGCAGGTGCAGGGGCGCGGGGGGCGAAGGGCACCCGGGCGCCAGCAGGAGGCAGAGGAACCATTCTGCGCCGTGGTGACACCCCGCCCTCGTCAGCCACGCCCACTCCCGTAGGGCCGCCCCCACCTCTTCCACAGATGTGTGGTTGAAAAAGTTGGGCAGCGTGAAAAACTTTGACTGTTTGCCCGAGCAAATGGGCCAATCAGAGGGCACGGGGAGACAGGGTGGGTCAGAAGCATTGATGCGACTATCAGCGGGGGTTAGCTTTGAATCCAGAACGCCCTCAAGAGTCCCATTCATTTTAAAAACATCACTGGTTAAATTGCTAGACAGGACTTTATCACCTCTCAAGACCACCGCTGATTCTACACCTGACTCAGGATCAGCCGTGGACCCTGATCCTGACCCAGATCCATCTCCTGCCCAAACCCCAGACCCTTCCTCCACCCTCTCCCCTCTGAACCTGCCTGTATTACCCGTCGTGTTAGGGTTAGCGCTCTCCACCTTCTCTGTCAGGCCTCCGTTAGTAGTCCCGGTGGTCGGGGTCGCGTCCCATGCCTCGACAAACTTACGGATTCCTGTGGCCACATTGATGATTTCCTCCCCAACCCCGGACAAGTTGTCATCATCCTCCTCCTCCTCCTCCACCTCTTCCTCCTCCTCCTTCTTTGTGCCACTGGGAGTCGTGGTAGCACCTGTTGTCGCTCCTGTCGTTGCTGCTGCCGGCATGGTCTCTGTTGGGATTTCCCTGGCGGGTTCTGGATTTGAGAACCACCAGGCCTCCAAGCTCCCGGCACAGAGAACCGAGACGAGCAACCACGTCTGGATCCTCAACATGCTGCTGGCTCCCGCAACGGTCCTCCAAGCGTCTCAGCTTGCAGCAGCACTCCACACGGTGCTCTCAGTGTTTCCCCAAAGAGCCACCTGGTCGCCAGCCGGTCAACAGTCAAATCCAAGCTGTTCAAGGACCACTGAGAGTCCACTGAATGAAAGCAGAGACATAAAAACTCCACTCACACTCAGAGACCGTCCCACTAGAGCACCCCGTGCATGCCTGCTACAAACTCCCTCATGAAAAAGCAATTACATGGATGGGGGGGGGGGCCCAAGTGTGGAGGCAGGCTCGTTATACAGACGCTGGAAGTCATTGGTTGCTCAGAGTTGCCCTAAGACACACAACCCCCCCCCCCCCCCCGTGTGAGTTGATGAGTCGGTCCCCTAAGACCTTTTCTGCAGCACGGCCAAAAAGCATGCAAGCGCTCCTGCTGCCACAGTGAAACACCCGTCCTGCACAGAACTAACCTCAAAAAGAAATATGGAGTTTTTAAATTAGATTTTGACCATAATAAACGGGCTTTGTTCTCATTATGCTGAGCGTCTAAGTTCCAAGCTGTCACGTGCTGCAAAGAGCTCAGTCGTCAGACCAGCACAAAGTTCACTGAAGCTGTTTTAGTTGAGAAATCCACAAAGGCAGAGGTGTCACAAGTGTCATTTTGGCGTTTTCTGTCTCTTGGCTGTTCTCCGGCAGCAGTGCCACAACTCCTCTCATGTACCAAATATTGTGCAATCACTGTGGCTATTTCCAATAATAAACCACAAAACATTTACGTAATAAAAGACCTTTGTTTGCAATTACCTCGCCAGACATGCGAAGCCAGAAATTTACCCTATTCCCTATCTGAAAACAGCTGTGGAGAAGATCGATTTGTACGGAAATATCTGAAAAGTAGTTGGAAAAACGAACAATAATAAAAGGTACAACTGAGGGGGAAACGTAGAGCGGCTGCTGATTAGTCGCCCTATCCATCAGTCGACTGGAAGAAACTTAACTGGCAAGTACTTTGATAATCAGTTAGTCGTTTTGCTCACTTTTTAAGCAAAAATATTAAACATCCGCTGGTTTTATAATTTTATATTATAAAATAATCAGCAGATTAATCAATAGTTGCGACCCTAAGTGGTTGTTCAGAGTGTGGGGGTTGGGGCCCCACAAGAGTTTGGGAGGTGAATCTAAGAGCCAGATAAATACTGGGGTAGGACCACTGTTGTGTGTGGTGTTACCAATCGAGGGCCACTACAAAACTGTGGACGTGACCCTGAGATGAGGGGTCCACAGGCACACATGGCTTCGTTTCACGGGGTCGGATTCAAAAAAAGGTTTGGAAACCACTGGGACAGGGAGCGCAGTGGCTGACAGGTTACGATGAGGACGCTGAGTTTTAACTTATCAGGTTAAGACTGAGACTGACATCAAGAAATGACCTGCAGAAGATGAAAAATGATTTCCTTTGCTGTTCAAGAAAAACAACAAAAGGAAAGGAGGGCTTTGGGGGGGGGGAGTGGTGTTCAGTTACACAATGTTGACATCTCGGTCTGATTTAGTGCCTTGTTTCAAAGAGTGAAAAAAAACGAAACAATGACGTGATATTTTGTGCAACTGCAGGACTACAGGCCCAACTTTCTGCTACTTTGTGCTGCGTTTTGTGGCGATTAAAAGTTCGGTGGCGAGAAAAAAAAATGAACCCGAGGCGGCCGGAGGGAGGAGCGGCAGCCGCAGTGTGAGGGATGAATGAAAGACGGCAGCTGAGAAACTGAGGGCGTGTCTGATTGGATCGATGTCTTAAGCCGCTCTCCCGGGGGACCGACCCCATTGCCTCACTGCTGAAAATCCTTGGAAAATGTACCACTTCCAGGTTCTCACAGATGGGCGATAAGGGAAGAAGGGATCGGACCCCCCCACCACCACCACCAACACCAGCAAACCCCTCTTCTCCCAGGCTTCCTCCTCCTCCTCCACACAGCCCTGAGTGCCCCCATCTTCCAGCTACCCGCCTCATCTGCCAAGCTACGATATCCAGCTGTTACATATCCAGTCCTGAGACCTCCCACACCCACGCTGCATGACATTTGGAGGATCGGGAACTGCCACATCTTTCCATTTGATCATTTGTGCATTCATACAACAACGCTACTGCTGTCAGATTGTGACGGGACCGAGGGGGAAAAGAGGAGGCCTTTTTCTGTTTGGGAACCAGTTTGGATGCTCTGGGGGAGTGTGTGAAAGTCAGCTGTCGCAGATAGAGCAAATGCGATTAAGAGTTTTCTGGCCCAGAGGTCAGCAACGACAGCACACGAGAGTCGGTGCTTTTCGTCAAAGCCCGTCAACGGCGTGGTCAAGTGAATCTCGACCCATGCAAACTTCCACGACGGTTGCTTGACGTTTTCCATGTCACTATATCACCACCGCAACAAAGTCCATTCTCAAAAAATTACCATATAACTGAGCCAGCACACAAACAGTTCAAGTAGTTTTAATGATCTGAATCGACAGAGTCACTACAGCTGTCAAGTAGATTAAGAAGTACAATATTTCCCTCCGAAATGTGGCGGAGTAGAGGGAAATACTCGAGTACAGCACTTCAGTAGATATACTGGATTATACTCCAGCCCTGAATGGTACATCAGCAAAACTAGGAAACACTCACAAATAATAAAACAAAAGCTCATATGCCTTAGTCTTGCAGTAATTTACCAAAAGCAATTACAAAGACTGTGTTTTGGGGGGGGGGGCTACATTTCCTGTGCAGTAGTTTTTTCTTTTTTTGGCCAAGCTGATCCTGCTTCGAGATTTCTCTCAACAGTCACATGTATCAGAAAGATCAGAAACTGGTCGTTTACGAACTTTCCTCTGTAAAATGTTGATATTTTTGCCAGGAAAAAGCCGTTTTCTTACTAATGTAGAGCACAAATACAAACAAAACACCGTTTTTTGTTTTTAAAAAAAAAAAAAACAGGGTTCTGGACTCTGATAATAATAAAACTCAGGTAGGGCCTTTTCCTCCACGCACGATCTTCCGCGATGTTGGGTTCATGTTCAACACACTAGTCCACATGTCACCATACATACATGTCACCCGCAGGCTCTCCCACACACACACACACACACACACACGTTAACCCTCCGTCCGCGCTTCCAGCGCTTTTCATCGCTATCAGCTGTCAGCTGCTCTGACCTGCACGGGGCCACGGGCAGGGTAAGTAAACACAGCGAGCCAGTGAATGTCACTGGCTCGCTGACCCACCTAGGTGCCTTCCTTTGGAGCATTCTGCGCCTACACGCGGTTATATACAGTACATTCCAGCGGCATCTGCTCTACTACAGCTGCGCATTAAAGCTCCAGTGGGAGTGTTTCTGAAAAAAAAAAGAGAAAATATTTACCGGTAAAAGAGTTCGATACCATCAGTTTGTGACTTTTTTTTAAAACTTTCTCTTAACCTGTTTCTGCCCCAGTTAGCAAATGCTGAAATTTTCCCAGATTGCCTTTCAGCCACCCCCTGGATAATGTGCACGGCCCGAACATGTTGATTTTATTTTGGAAGGAAGCCCCTCGGGATGTTTTCGGTTCCTTTTTTAAAAATCATTATTTCCGGAAAAACCAACTACCAACAGCATGCTATGCTTTTAAAAGGAAGGTTTAAAAAAAAAAAAAAAAAAAAAAAAAAAAAAAATGGGGAGACACGCTTACTGGCTTTCTGGCTATAAAAACAAAACAAAAAATAGATGAAGAGAAGGGATCATACAGCATGTTAGTGAAATGTAGAGGTCCTAGTAGGGGGATTTTGTACCTTCAGGCAGAGCCAGGCTAGCTGCCCCCCCTTTCCAGTCTTTGTGCTAAGACAAACTAACCACGTCCTGGCTGCTGTCCTGCTCCTTATTTACTGTACAGACATATATTAAACTGCCTTTATTATTTCGCTTGCCTGGAACTAAGGGGCCGAGCCCAAACCATTAAAAAACAGCCCTAGACTCACAGGGGTGTCCACGTACTTATGGCCATGCAGGATAGACAGATAGCGAGAATGAGAGAGTGTGAATGAGGGATTGAAGTCTTGAAAAGTGAGTGAGGATGTGTGACTTTGTCAAACAGCATCGTGGGGTGAGGAGGAGAGAAAAAAAAAAGGAGGTAAAGTAAGAGAGGGGGTGTATAAGTTACAGCTGTGCTAAATTACCAGTGGGGGGTCTAAGTCTCCCCAACCTCAGCTAGTCCCCGTGGCAACGCGACCCCCCCGCCCCGCACTGAGAGACCTGCATGTGTGAATGTGTTTGACTTTGTGGGACCAAAAGCAAAACACGGAGAAATTCCTTTAGCATTTTACGTATTAAAAAAAAAAAGAAACCAGGGTTTCCTGGTTGAGATTTTTCCGTTTTGAGCGACTGAATCTCCGAATCTGGGATTGTGTCCCTGTCCGACACAGTGAGGAGGAGGTGCAGAGTTCAGACCTTGTCCCCGGCAGATGCTCAGCCTGTGATTAGTTGCATTTACATCAATACAACTGCCGCAAGCAGACGGTAATTGCACAGACCACCAACATAAAGCTCGACGTACTTTCAGAGGCAGTTTATCATCCAAACATTTTCCACATCCTCTGCCTCATTCAACCTCTTTGTCTCACAGTTGGGACATCGAAGCCTTCCTCGCCCTTCTTCTCATTTTCCACCTTTCACCCAATAAATATAAAGATGGGGGATAATCTGTGCATGTGTGTGTCCTCTCTGGGGTTTCTCAGGCCCAGCAGCTTGGCTGTCTCTGTGTCTAATTGGTGTATCGTGTTTCCGTTTCCCAGACGCATGCGGCGCCGTTCACACGCTCAGACCCATGTTTTTAACCATAAAACACTGGTGAGGGAACACACATGCTCTCGGCCCGAGACACACCGAAGCGCTCCATACACTCCCATACACAGTTGTCCGCGCGTGTACTCACGGTGCTTCCATGAACCAGCAGGTGGCAGCAGCACAGAGGCTGCAGGGGTCTATTTGTCACAGGTCTGAATCCGGAATACAGGCCCTACAGGGGCGGTCTATTGTATCCCTGTTTGCAAAAGCTCTCCCCATGAAGTCAACAAATAATGACTGCACGCATTTTCCTTGCATTAAGACTTTGATTTCTTTTACCAGAAGCACTTTCTGAAGCTGTGCTCATTGTAAAAGGGCCTTTTGTACTGTCAACTATGGTTAACAGTGTTTTCTTGCAGCTAGAAACGCAACGTGCAACATCAAACAAAAAGTGACAGCTCAAACTCTCCTACTCCTTCATGCTTTGTTTTTGTTTTTTTTTCCTGTGGAACACATGAGCCTCGTGTTAACTGTGAACAGCAGAGGGATTTTCATACATAAGCAAAGCACGAAAAAAGGAAAATGGTGCATAAACAAGCACGGCAAACTTCCAAATAACCTGTTTGAAAAAAAAATCTCCTGACCCCCATTTTGGTTATTTATTTATTTTACCAGTGATTTCATTCCAACATGTCCTTTACAAACCGAAAGCTGCACTCAAAGAGCTAAAACCCGTATTTCTTGGATCTAAGAAGTTTTTGGTGCAGTGTGGATGCCGAAAAATAAAAAAAAAGAAAGGTGAAATGCTGCCACCTGTTGTCTGGAGTCTGCAGTACCGTTGAGAGACTTCATGGTCGAAACACAAGCGAAAAAGAACCCGTTCTCGCCCCAAGTCTGTATCAACGCGCGAGCTGAGTTGATTTCTCACAGTATTGCAATGTAGAAAAACCCTCCCGTCCTGTCTCTATATCACTGACACCCCTCGCAGATTTTTATTTTCTGCCTGCTGCGAGGGGAAAAAAAAAAAAAAAAAGGTTCCCCGTGGGGCATCTTGGCAGGAGCTCTGCAGGAGTCGTCACCCTCCACCCTCCTCCTCGATCCTTGCGCCCTCTGGCATATGTTGAAGTGGGTTTCTGGCGCCCGACAGAAGCAGGGCATTTTTCAGGCGGCATCAATGCTCGATTCACCGAGCAACACGGGAGCTTGAGGACGGGACAGTCGGCTCCTTGTGTGGGGAATCCCTAGCCGCTGAATGGGGACATTTTGTCGTGGCATGCCAGAAGAAATAATGGGTTATGAATGTGGCCGCTTCTTTTGAATGAGACGAGACAAATGAAAAGTTTTTGTTCCAGAAAGAGATTGAACGAAGTGACTGACGGGAGTAAATTAAAAGCAATCAGGGAGGTAATTTGGGTTCTGTGTTGAAAAAAATTACAACTGTTCAACACACCCCGAGCCTCCATTTTGTCCTGACGCCGCCGTCGTTTCTCAGGCCTCTGGTGATCTCACCTGTCAGGGGTACATTTTTTTTGCATCACGAAGCCTGAGGAGACGTGACATTTTCAAGTCAAGCGCGAAGGCCTTGAGCTGCAGGGAGGTATAAATTCCTGCAGCCCAGATTCTGCTCGTAACCCCAGAAAGGCTCGCGGTGACTCACAAAAACCGCCGAGACTCGTCCAGAGCAGCGACTGTGTCAGCGAACAAAGGAAAAGTTAACAGCTCGACATTTCTCAGAAAAAACAAAACACAAAAAACACGACGTCAGGACGCAAATTAAAGCCGGATAATATCAGACCTCGGCTGCGAGAGAGAAGAGACTTGCTTTCCCGGTGGAGGAAAATGCTCTAGATTGAATTCACGTTACAAATCAAATCTTAAAAAGCTTAAATTCAGACCACCGGCTCTTTTGCAACCTTTTTGGAACATCTGTGTGTCCTGATAAGTGTCAATAAAATGTTCAATAGCTGAAGAAAAACATGCGGAAAATCCTTGTGGGTCACGTGTCAATCAAACAAACGCCTGACGCGTTTTTCAACACCTTTCCTCAGACGCCTGGTATTCGCTTAAAGCCGCGTTTACGTCCATGTAATCTTCACACCTGTCTTCAAACGAACCTCGCTCCCTCCAGCGGGTCCAGGAACCCCGCGCTGCGAGTCTCTTCCACAAGACCGGTCTCGTTACTGAGGTTAAATGTAATTAAACATCGTCTGTTGTTCCTTAAAACGTTTCCTTTGTTTAACTTTTAGAACGGGGAAACATACAAAAAACACAAAACAGGAGACAAGTGCACAAAGGCCCCCGGCCTGACAGAAGGGCCGCCCCCCCTCCCCTGAAATCTAGGGAAAGATCCCACTGAGTCTGCTCAGCACGACCTTCAGCTGCAGAAGCCAAAGAAAAGGTTTCATGTTTTAATTGTTTTCTTCAAGTGATCAGTTGTTGAACGACCCTTTTTTTCTCTCTCTTTTTACCCAACGAGCGATACAAGTGTGTGTGTGTGTGTGTGTGTGTATTCTTAGCATCTGTGGCTCATTCGCTTCCCTTTTTAAAATGATTTTTTTGGGGGGGTGGGGGATTTCTGTTACTATAAAAAGGCCGCGACTGTGGAGGACGTCCCCCTGACCTGTCTGGCTCAGTTCTGGCGAGGGCCTCACACATTGACCTCAGATAAGATCCCCGAAAAACCGGTTTGCCCAAAACAAGGTTCGTGGATTTCGTCTCCCATCCCTCGGGACTCGCTGTTCGTGAGGGGGATGTTTTTAAACGGCCGGCGTGAACAGGAGGAACGACTGCAGCGAGGAGAAAAGAAAAGAAAGAAAAGACAGGTCCACCTGACCGTTGTTTTAAGACAGAGTTAACAAATTGCTAAGCCCGATGCTTTACGCACCAGGATTCACCCAAACCAGGCAGCTTTCACACATATCTGATGAGTGTGACCACGTGAAGCTTTACACACACGGACACGGTCAAGATCGGGGGGGGGGGGCGTGAACGGGTGTGTCAGGAGGGTCGACCCTCACCGCCTCCCCCATCACATCCCCGATCCGCCCCGAACCCGGAGCGCAGAGCACAGCAAAGAGCCAGAGGCCAAGGCCGACTCCACGCACAGGTGAAGCTCAGTCTTCAGTCTCTGCTCAGCAAATCTGCGCCTCAACTAAAACTCTGACCAACACTAGATTTGATGGTTCCAGCTTCTCGGGTGTTGCTGCTTTTCCCCGGACTCACATTGTATTAAATTGAAGATCTCTGGGTTTCTGGACCAAACGAGCCATTTGATGATGCTGATGATGATGATGCGTTGAGGGATGAAGAATTAGGTTTCTCACTGTTTTTTTTTTTGGATGTTTTAGAGACCTAACGACAGGCTGATAATGAAAACAGTAGTTGCCGCACTTTAAATAACCGGCTATTCTTCTTTTTCCTCACATCAAAAATTAAAAAAACAAACAAAACAAAACATCATCGTGTGACTCGGCCATATTGTGGATCATTTTGTAAAAGTCACTGCCACACGGTTGCTCTCTTTTAAAAGACACGTTGAGAAGGTTGAAAATGCGTCTAAATCAAACAACACTGGTTCATTAAGCAGCGTTCTGTCTGCACAAGGTGTCACAGGATGTAATATTTAGAGCTTTGGAGAGAAAGTACACTGAAAAAAAAAAAAAACTGGAGAAAAAAAACAACCCAATATCAATATACGTATCTGCAGTATGTGCATAGGTAACAAGGGAGTGCAGTACAGAAAATGCCAAAGATATGTTTGAGGTACTTTAGAAACAGTGAGGCCATTAAACAATTCGATCACTGAAAATATCACATATCCTCATTAATAGACCTAAAAAAACCCCAAAAAAACCCTGAAAATCGAGCATCTGTCAGGCAATGACAGATGCTATGAAACTTAACTGATAATAATAATAATAATGTTTCAATTCCTACACTTAGAGGCTGAGCTGGAAATCAGGCTGAATCTTCACCTGCCATTTGTGGAGGACCCGCTGAAAGGAGGCGAGCAGGTGGGAGAACCAGACCGTAGCCGCCGTCATCGCCACCTCACCACCTCAAAGCCGCCAGCCCGCTCGGCAGCTGGAAAAACAAAGCCTTTCCCGGTGACGGAGAGCGCACCCCCGACCGGCCAAGTACCAGACGGCACTTCAGAGAGGGGGCCCCGGAGAGCTGGAAGACGGAGAAGCCAAACATCCTCTCAGCCCTCTGCGCCTACACTTCCGCTGTCACCTCTCACTAGCCGGCGGCAGGTAGAAAACACCCACGGCCGCCTCCATGGAGCTCCTGAGGTCTTAATCCTTATTCAGGTGCCGTTGTGAAGAGCTTCGGTGTTTCGTTTGTTACAGTCTGCAGGGTCCACTCAGTCTCTCGGGGCAAAATCATCCAATTTTCCCCCCAGAAAGCAAAAGATTAGAGAGAAGTCCAACAAAAGGATAGAACTTTGTGCAAAAGACCTTTATCATTTCTTATCTCCTTCCCCATCGAGCATCTACCAGCTCCTCAGATGAACCTCGAGGCCTCCGGACTTGCGCCTAATTCCACATAAAGCAGCTAAAACCAGCTCCGACAATGAAATGCGAGATGCGCCTCGATGCATCTGTACTGACAATCGAACACTGTGATAGGTTTTACACTTTAACTCTTCACACAAAATGCTGAACGCTCAAAATTTTCCGGGTTTAAATCCATTAATTACATTCATAGATGTGGATGCACAATTAAAATAAACAAAACTGTATCACATTAAGTTTCTATCAGGCATTAGGTTGTATGTTCTTCGCTGGAATTTATGTGCACCTTACACAGATCTATGCATTTTAATCTTTTTGAAATTATTATTTTTATTATTTTTTTTACTGAATATGCTGTTATTACTGTAAATATAGATAACGTAGTCCCGAGCAGTGGTTCCCACACTGGGGTTCAGGACCCTTCCAGTGGGTTCACAAAACAAATCATGTGATGGAAAGGAGCAAAAAATATATATATTGTTCTGCTACATACATTTATATTGATTTTACAAGTTTTTTTTCTTCCAAACTACCAGAGAGTTGGACCTTTATTTATTTATTTATTTTTTTTGGTAGTTACGAAATATTCCCATAAAACGATATGAGATGTTTCCAGGTGGGAAAATCCCTCTTTGGTAACGGGGAGGGGCCACAAACTAAAAAGACTGTGTCCGACAGGACAGGACCTTCCTGGAACCTTTTATGGTTCCAGGAAACCCTGGAACCATAAAAGGCAAAGGAGTTATGGGGACTATCAGTGCATGAGTGACCCCTCTCCGTTCCTTAGACAGTCTCTTCACATTTTGGGGGTAAACAAAAGGAAAGGGATGTATTGCAATGGGGGCGAAGTGATGTAGTGATCGATGTGTCTGGTGCCTTGAAAGCCTTGAAACTCAGTGATTTAGCGCCTTTGTGTTTACAGGTGAGACTCTGAGCCGTCAACGAAAAGGGAAAACTGGCTGAGAGCAATCGTAAAATACTGTACTTTGTAGAGACAGTAGAGGGAAAGGTTTCCCCTTCTGAATCCTGCTGCCTGGCATTCTGGACTTCTGGAGCTACGGCGGCCGTAAACTGGCGGGCCGGTATCGCAGACAGATCTCAGCGCCACGCCGAACCTGCCCCTTTTCGTCCAGTCGACAGAAAGAAGACACATCACCGGAACGAGGAGAGGAAAGAGGTGTTTTATACCCACAACGCACAGGCCTAAATACCTGTGCGAAGCCTGTCGGAGCATTTCTGCATATACAGTTCTATGTCTGTACACGATTGTGTGGACATGCCTGAATGCCAGCGTATTGTTTCTGTATTTTGTGTGGAGAGTGTGTGTGTGTGTGTGTGTCTGCACCCGCCCGGGACGGAAACCACAGCCAGGTAAAATTAGGAAATCTGTTCCTCTGGGAGGGACCGGCGAGCCCTGAAGAAAGGAAAATCTGAGCTAACCGCAAATCTCCGCCCTCTAATAACACGCGCACACACGCACACACACACACACACACACACACACACACACGCACACACACACACACCGACAGGCACTTGCACAAGCAACATCCCTCGCCTGCAGGCAGTCTTAACTGGTTTTAAAGTTCAATCTTAAATATAAATGTAAATACTAAACCTAAAGAGGAGATGAGCTGCAAAATGTAATAATTCTAATGAAACACCAGGACGCACGTGTGTGCAGAATCACGGAGGGATTACTGAACAGGCAGGGGCCCGAGGGCTCAGGGGGCCCCTGGACCAGAGCCTCTGTTTGGAGCGACTGTTGACATTTCTCACTGGAAAGTCAATCATACGTCAACGAAGAGACATAAAATGACCACAAAGAGACAGAGGAGGACTACAAAGAGACACGTGTGACCACAAGGACATGAAAGACGACTACAGGGAGATGGAACAAGACCACAGAGACACAAAAGTACAAAAAGATGCAAAAACACTACAAAGAAACGCTTTTCGTTATTTTGTGTGTCTGGCTATTTTGTTTTGGTTTGGTTTGGTTTTATTTTGCTTCTTATGGGGGGGGGGGGCTTCCACACTATCTGTGCCCTGGGGGGGGCCCCAGTGTCTCCGTCCATGTACAAAACGTAGCTACGGCAAATGAGCTCAGTGAGTAAACCCGAAGCTCGGCCAGCCGGACACCACCAGGGAAAAAAAAAAAAAAGGCAGCAAACACAGGAAATGCAAAATCCTCATAAAAAAAACAAACAAACGAAAAAAAAACAAAAAAAAAAAACAAAAGACAAAGACACACACACACACACACACACCAAAAACAAGAAACACCCGAGATCATCATATTCCCTCAAGATGAACAGGTGAATACAGAGGTCGCATCCTTCTGCTTTAGATGCACTTCTGCAAACCAGACAAGGGCTAAGTCAGGACGGTGCGGGGGGGACGCTACGAGCTCTTCAGAGTCCCCGACAGACAAGTCCAGACATTCACGTCAACCACAACCTCATTCCAGGCCCGAAACCCCAAGCCAGCTCAGGGAAAGTCAGGGATCAGGGGAAGTCTGTCAGAAAGTCGCTTGTTTTTCTTGTTTTAATTAAACTTAATTAATTCAATTAATTGGTTTTCTTTTATTTAAAAAGGTGAGATGTGCTGTGGGTCCCGTCACAAACAACATGCGGCTGTAAAAGATACAAAAATTGCCGGTGTCCCACGACATTTCAGGGCATTTTCACAATAGTTTTACAGCAGTTTCTGCGCCTTATCCCGCAACCATCTCTGTGTGGGAGCTTTAGCTTTTACCGGGATATTTCCCCGAAAACACGCCGCCGAATTCACAACGGAGACCGCGCTGCGCGGGGCAAACGAAACCCGCAGCGTCCCGCTTACCTCCGCGCCGCGACTCCGTCTGCGTGACCGCCAACAGGATGAAGACGCAGGTCCGCAAGCTCGGCGTCGACCACCTGTCGCGTCGACGCATCCTCGGGCTGGTGACTTGTTCTTGGAAGACTTTGAGAGACGGGAAGAAAAGGGAGGAAAGGAGGAGGAGAAGAGATAAAAATCCTCTCAGGGGGTCGGAGGAGGCGCTTTCATGTCCGGCACACAGATCTCAGCAGCAGCAGCAGCAGCAGCTTCTGGATCCAAAAAAACATACAAATAAATAAACCCCGCGTGAGGGGCGGCCTCACCGGCCTCCGGTCCACCTGCGAGGGACGAACGCATCAGCCACCGGCGTCAGGTGGGAGGGAATCACGCGACGACTTCCTGCACGAGGTCCTCACAGCAAAAGCCCCGCGGGATAATTTGCTTCTGTGGTCACACCGGCTGCTGAAATGCTCAATAGGCCTTCTGGCAACAGCCGAAGGCCTCGAAACACAATGTGAAGTTCAAGTAGTTTTATTTCATTTGGACTTTGTTTCATGGTTTTGTTTGTTTTTTAATTCTGTGGATTTTGTATTACTCAACTTTATTGCTCCAAACTCTAGACAGAGAGCAAAACTGTCACATAACATCAGAAGTAGAAAGTAACTAACTACAGTTTTGAGGTACTTCACTGGAGTATTTCCATTTCGTGCCACTTCACACGTCTACTCTTCTACATTTTGGAGGTAAATATTGTACTTTTTACTCCGCTACATTTTCCTGGTAACTTCAGTTACTAGTTTGAGGACTCGGCTTAAAAATACAAATTTTAAACTAATTAATGATGTGATATCATCATCGATCAAGGTACCCAGCAGTACATGAAGCAATTAATACCATTTTTGGCGATCCCAACGACAAAGAATATACTTTTATTTTGAAAGCAGCTACTTTTATTCCGGTAGGACTTGTCCTATTACTTGCTAACTTGACACATCTGCCTTCAATCGTTTTTCAGTGCATTTAACTTGAGGCTTGAAGACCACAGTAACACGAGTTTTTGAGGTCTGAAACGTCTAAGATCTTCCCCTCGGGCTCCAAAAAGCTGTTAAACAGAAAAAAAAAAAAAAATCTCATCTGGAAGTTCCTGTGTGGCAGCAGACAAAACAAGCAAAGCAGATTGTGCTTTGCTAACAGCTGGTAAAATGGTGCTTCAGTACATTTCCAAGAGACTGAAAGTCTTTGAATCAGGCAGAAACGACGTTAATTAGCATTTGTATCATCCAACGGGAAAGTGGTCCATAGTGGGAACCAACCCAGGAAGCGTCTGACTACAAGGGTAGAGTGTTAAAACACTGACCCGCCATCGTCCCGCACAGACAAACTGGTCTTCACACAGTTGCAGCCCAAAAAGTTGAACTTGAAGCTGTTGGATTTTATACCGTAAGTGGCAGCGGGAGTGGCTGAGCACGAGGGACATGCGATATGTGTAAACAGCGTTTCAATCGAGGGAGAATCTTTCAGCCCTCAGTTTCGATGTGTGAGAGTTTATACGAGGTCACACCAGTAAGTTAAGAGTCGCTGCAAAACATGGCCCCCTGTGAATCGGACTAAAGGGGCCTTTCATGTAGAATATGCATGCAAACGGTGAGAACGGTGGAGCCGACGGCCTTTTCGACCTATTTTTCTGGTCTTAAAAATCACAGGCTCTCACTCTGCTGACGGCAAACCGCACCGCAGCCTCCCGCAAACGTGCATCAGGCCACAAAATTTAGACAAAGACGAAGCACGGCCTCTCACGGCCTTAAGAAAACTTCCAAAAAGAATTCAACACATCACTTCAAGAGGATGAACGTTTCAACGTTTGAATGAACGTTTCTACGTGAAAAAGTATGGGACTAAAACGTGGAAACAGAAAAATACCATGAAACTTTATTTGGTTTGCATTGGGAAGGAAAGACCTTTTGCAAAGGAGTAAACAGAGCGCACGAAAGTGTGCTCCACCGAAGCACGTACACTAACCACAGCAACAGTGGGATAATATGAGGGCTTTTTTTTTTTTATAAAGTTGGTTAAACCATGGACAGTAAAATCCCACTGGACTGTTTCCTGTTAGGACGATAAAATCGCACACTCTCAGGACCTGAGTGTAGATATTTGATTATGGGGTATTGTTATAGTAAAACCCCACTATCAATAGACTCCATTGCAAGTAAGAGTTCTCCACTCTAAATCCCACTTAAGTGCAAAAAGCTTATCAGCAAAATGTAGTTAAAGTATCAAAAGTAAAAGTGCTGCTTCTGCAGACAATTGACTGGCACATTGTTATACATGACGTTATTAGATTGATAATACTGAGGTGTCGTGAATCGATTAACCAGAAACCTTTGCTCAAATCTCTGCTTTTCTTTTTTTTTTTTTCGTGAAACATTGGACAATTTTACCTCTTCGGGTCTGGAACAGATATTAAAAAATAAAACATCTGAGAAGTTCAGGGGGGGGGGGGATTCTCCAAACTGAAAGCCACAGACATCTGCAACGTGACAAGGGACCCCCAAATTCTTCTCATGGGAAATCTTCAGCTGAAAAGTAAGTAGTCACCTGCAGCTGGCAGGTAAATGCACTGACGTGAAAAAGCACAATATTTCCCTCTGAAATGTAGCGGAGCAGTGTGAAGTAGCATAAAATGCAAGTGCAAGTATCTCAAAAGTGTTTTTACATACAGTGCTTGTGTAAATGTGCTGTCCACCACTGACAGTCTGCACAGTGTAGTAACCCAGAATCTTATCAAAACCATTACATCTAATTTGATTGTAATAGGGAAAAAAAAAAAAGTAAAATGAAGAAACCAAGTACGACAAGAGCACACACCCTCATTCTGATTATGGAAATATAAAGTCTAACCAGTCCTGTAACAGTCAAATCTCCACCAGAGGATCAGGATCATTTAAGTTTTCCGCGTGTTTGACTGAGTCTCTGTTCAGACATGTTGCCTGTCTGTGGTCCGGACCACAAACTGCCTTCCGTGAAGAGAGAAAGGCTTCTCACGGTGACAGATGCTCCGTAACCATCCACCACCGCCACCGATCCACTCACACTGAAGGGTCATACGTGTTAGTTAACCCACAATTCCCGGTTTTTCTTTTTAACAGAAAGCTGCACAATCCTTCTGCATAAAATCACGACAAAGTTTGGGTTACACTCATAAGGATTTCACCCCCCCCCCCCAAAAAAAAAAAGAGGGCAAGAAACTGCTGTATCTCATAGCTCAGTGGGCAGAAGGAAAGTGAGAGTCAGTGCAGTGTAATAGGGTTTGTTAGAACATGTCCTCCCCAAGTCCTGAACCATACGACTGAATAGAAAAACCCCTTTGACACATCTGTCTCCCTGTGGTATCCCGGCAGCTCATTTCAGAATCAATCCTGTCTGCACACGTAAAGATGAGTCCGCTTTTCACTGTGATTTCACCACCGCCGCTCTGTCATTTCTGCGCCGCGGGCTGTATTCTCGCTCAGGGCATGTGCTGTTGTAAAGACCCCCGCTCCTCCTCCTCCTCCTCCTCAATCACACACTTCAAGAGTCATCTTGAAGGTAGCACTTGTGTTGCGACCCGTAAATGAGTGCAACACTCGCAAACATCTGTCGTTTTTGTCTGAAACCACAATATAAGTTTGTTCCTCTCGCTCGCCTGCGAGGAGAAGAATATGTGGCTGTGAGTCTCTTTCCAAAAAGGGCTGTTCACCCGCGGCTGCCGGGTGACATGAACTATTCCACCTCGACGGCAGGAAACACAAAAGTCTCGATCACACACTTAGGTGTGCTCCTAAAAATCACTCTGTAGCCAGTCAGCTACATACCTGGACAGGGGAGGGAGAAGTCTTCATATTTTAGTTGAAGTAGCAGTGCAACACTGGAAACCTTACTTCAGTAGAGGTACAGACGTGTTCTCAGCAAAATGTGCTTGGTATCAAAATAAATGTGCTCATTGTGCAGAAAATGGTCCCTGTGTCGTCCCCATCCTTCATACTCACTTCAAACAGTAACGACATTTAAGTTCCTTTACCAAAAACAAGAAAGTGCTGGAAGCAAAGAACGGCAATGAAAAAAGATCAAAACATCCGCACACTTATCTCGTTTGCACCAAATTTATTATCTGAGCGTTTGGTCATGAAGACCTTCAGAGAAAGGAGAACCCTTTAGTTTTCCACAAAAACACATCGACATTTTTCACAGCGGCTCATTTCAGCCATTCAACAGCTCTGAGCTCAACCATCTTTTGCAGATATTTTCATTGTAAATTAATATACAGAGATATCAGTTATTTACTTCATTTATGAGGAAGCAAATAAAGGAAGTTTTTCATGGCCAGTGTCGCCAAGTGCTGGCTCATGGGGGAATGTTGGGTCTCTGTAAATGTGACTGTAAAGAGTCCGGTCCAGACCTGCTCTATGTGAAAAGTGCCCTGAGATAACCTCCGTTATGATCTGGTGCAACATAAACAAAGTGGATTTGAATTGAAATTGATTTGAGGAATCGATAAAAACATTTCCAGCAAACCTTCCCAGAGTCCGAAGTGACAACTTCACATTGGTTGTTTTGTTCAGCCAACAATCTAAATCATTACGCCTTAGAAAAATGTGCTGTCAGGACTGTGTCATCCGTGTTAACACACATCCTATGAAGTCAGCACACACGTAAACACAGCTGCTTAAGTAACAGAGTGTGTGAGGACCTCTGGTGGACAGATAGGGAACGGTAGGGCATGGGCAGTACCAGACAGCAAAGACACACAGTCACTTTCAGTGTAGCACTGCTCTTTTGTCTTGGGTTGCGCTGAACTGAGAGCTGCGATAAAGTAGCTTAGTAATTAACCTTTTGATTTGCGTTTCACTCCGTGTGTCCGTCTCCCTGTCTCCGAATGTGTCCCGCGTTTCTCAGACATGACATTTCAGCACGTGGTCACGTCAGGCGCAGCGGCTGCTTGTATAGATTTCCGTTCCCCGCTCCCATATTTTGTGCCCCTCCACAGGAACGCCCTATAATACATACAGAATGAGACCAAACCATCATTTGGTTCAGTCCTGGACCCAGCGGTCTGCGTTTAACCCTGCTTGTAGCACCTGTCGCATCCTTTGCACGGACTAAACCTGCCCATAGCAGTTACCTACAGTGAGGAAACCCCTGAGATCCTTTGGCATACTCGTGCACGGAGAGACAAAAGTGCTTCAGCTTTGGCTCTCATCATGTGGATCCGCTGCCCGATTGTCCACCGGTTGGTCCTGGTTGGCTGTTTCTTGGCCACCTGACATCATCGCCGACTTCTCTCTCAAATTACACAACATTTGTCAACATCGCAATACATGTGAAACACGGTGCCAACTTCTTGTTCACTGTTGTTACAAGGGTCCAAGGACACAGCAGGTTTCAGGTGGAAGTTTCTCGGTCCTCTAAACCCACTGCCAAATGAAAAAATAAATGTCACATCCAAGCAGCCAGTGGGAAAAACACACATTGTTCTTGTTCAGATGCTGAGTACAAAAAAACTGTGACTGTGAATTCTGACTCTATTAAACACTCCCTTTAAATTTCCTATGATATTACAGTCGTAAAAGTCCAGTGTTTCGAGCCCAAACTGGCTTTTCGTCAGGTACACACGACTCTGTACCTATGGGGGTTTTCATGTTGTAGTTTTGGGAGTCTGTCTTATTTGGTATGATCAAGTTTAACCCACCGGTTTCCTTCCTTGTTTCTGGGGACGCAACAGATGTTGGGCCCTGAGCAGATGTTTCTTGGACCTCTGAAAAGGTTGTTGACCTCTCTGTCAAAAGACAAAGTAAAAGAATAGTCATGGCCACAAAGCATCTTCCACACGGTTCCATTTCAAAAGTTTCTAGAGCTGCGACAAACGATTTTAAAAAATAGTCGATTCATCTGCCAGTTGTTTTTTCCTGAATTTTGTCTATAAAATGTCAGAAAATAGTAAAAAATGTCCTGATGACGTCATTGAATGTCTTGTTTTGTCAGGCCAACATTCCAAAAACAGAAGATTTTCAGTTTACTATCATGTATTAGAAAGAAAAGCATCAAATCCTCACATTTGAGAAGCTGGAACCAGCAAATGTTTGGAATATAAAAAAATAAGGAGAACAATTTTTCGATTATTGAAAATATTAGCAGATAAGTTTTCTGTAGATCCGCTGATCATAAAGTCTTGTTCAAAATGGCCACGTAAAAAATGGTATTTGTATTAATAATATTTTATTCACCAGTAACGTTGTTGGTATATTGGGACACAACCGATGTCCGATCCTGGATTGATGCCTCTTGGTTGTCTTGTGGATCTGCTGACTGATTATCCCCTGGTTGGTTCTGGTTGGCTGTTTCTTGGTCCCTTGACATCATCTCTGATCTCTCTGTCAAATAATATAAGAATCGCCACAACCACCATACATCTGTCACTCAGTGTAAATTCTACTGTACAACTGTTGAAAAGGTTCAAGAAAAAACTACTAGTTAATAAATTCCCCAATTTAACCATATCAACAAGACACTTATTTGAGAGTGAAGGTGAATTCACCCGAAACGTAGATGCAGAAGCACATGAGCACTCATACTGTATATGGTACATACAGTGCGTTAAAGCTGTGGGGAAAGTAGATCCACGAAATCCAAACGAGGCTTTTGTCAACAACGTTCACTTTAAATGAAGCGGTAGAAATAATTTGGTTGGAGCACAGTTGCTGCATCCTCACCTCTCTACAGTTATTGTGGTTGCTAAAATATTACCATAACTGATCAGACTGGTGGCCAGTCTTTAGAAAAATCTTTAAATACATATCAAAAACACATCCCAGTTTTCCCAGTCAATAACTCCATAGTTTACTTTACGTATCACAACTGTTTTCTCTTGATGACAGTGCTTTTTTTTTACCCTTCTGATTTTCTTTATTATTTTAGATTTTATGTCGCACTTTTGTCACATTTTTAAATGAAATTGAAAAAATCTTGAATGGTCCAAATTAACAGTTCCACCAGTTTATTAAAAGGCTCAACACCAGTGTGAGGTTGCTCTGAACGCATTTGAAAGACTGGTTTGTAGATGTAAAAGTTCAGGTATTAAAAACTTTAAAATGTTGAATGAAAGACACAAAATGGTTTTATAATAGTCATATTTTAAATGGACTAAAGATGAGAAATCTGCAAAACTATTAAAGAGTATTTTCAGTGTGTTTACAGAGGATGCAGTATCTTACCTTCCTTTGTCGCATTAACATCTCTTCCTGTATTAAAGATGAAAAAATGTTTGTTAACGCATTGAAATACATCGTTAATAATCAAGTGTTATTGTGTAATTCTGATTTATTTGATTACATAAATATAAAAATCTCTCTGACAACAGCATCCTGGTCAAGTCAGGCAGCAGCACAACAAACAGGGTTTCAGACATGAAACATGAGGCAAAATTGATTAAATACATTTGTGATCATAATGCACCAATACATATTTAATGCAGTGAAATAAATACAATCTTTCATGGCTTCTTACCTCTTCTTCTTGTGTTTATGTATTTGTATATGATAAAGACTCTGTACGGAATCCTGTCAAGTGTTAATAATAAGGCCACGATGAAGATGCTCTTATCCAAAATCCCTAAAAAGAAACAAACAAATAAGTAACACAACCAACGTATTCCAGTGTAGTTAGCTGATCTAACGTGTGATAATGCACTCTGAGGAGTCCCAGTGTAGAAAATAATAGAACTGAACTTGTCATTTACATTTCGGCAACGCATCAACAGCATCACTACAGTAGCTTTCTTCCACCTCCCTCACACTGCAAAGCTTTCTAACACAGTAAGATGCAAAAGTTCTCATTCATGCATTCTTTTAATCTAGACTGGACCATCGTAACATGCTCTTCTTAGGTCTTCTGCTCTGGAGCATTCAAAATCTCCCACTAGTCCAAAATGCAGCCACTGCAATTATTAACACCAATTCTGTCCTCATTTCACTGGCTCCCTGTTTCATCCAGGACAGACTGCGAACTGCTGCCTGTTACCTGCGCAACTCTTCATGGATCAGTGTGGCCTCATCTGAGAGAGATGGATGGAGACCTTAACCCCTTGAATCAAGACTGAAAACTCTCTTATTTTCCCACCACTGTAATTGTGTAATAACCTGCTTTTTGTTTCTTATTTACAGCTTTTTGTAAAGAAAAATTGAAAAAAATCAGTAACAACGTGTTTATTGTTTTTGAACTTTCATTTTGGTTTTAGATATTTGATATTATTTATATTATTTTCATAAAATATACTCAGACACGTCAACAATCTAAATAAACCTACTTAACCAGCAGTTTTGCCGCTAATGGATTGAGGCGGGAAAGGTCCCCAGCTGGAATCAAACTACAGACGCTACAGTTATATGGTATGTGAGGCCGCCCCTGAATATCCTTTTATGCAGGTTCATGAAACGTTTGGAGAGAACCACCAGCTGATGCAGGAGCTCCCATGCATCAGAGGATATTCGCACAAAGACACAAACTTTATCAGCTCCCCTGCTGCTCGCTGCTGGATGCATTTGTGCCTTTTGGCATCTCTGCTGCTGGAACCTACACGCGTTAATTTACAGTGATACACCATAACTAAAGAAATGTACATGTAATGTAAGTTAGAGGCAAAGACTGATTAAATATATTTGTGATGATAATGCACCAATACATATTTAATGCAGTGAAATAAATACAATCTTTCATGGCTTCTTACCTGTTGTGCCTTCGTATTTGTGTATGTAGATGGAAAAGGCGATAAACACAATCAGTATGATTGCTAATTCTAAGCTGCAGAGAAAGGCCCTGATTTTCTCAATCACTACAAAGAAAAAAAAGAAACAAAGAAACAAACAAATAAATAAAACAACCAACGTATTCCAGTGTAGTTAGCTGATCTAACGTGTGATAATGCACTCTGAGGAGTCCCAGTGTAGAAAATAACAGACTCAGAGCTTGTCATTTACATCTTAAATGCTACTTTCACCATATTAGAACAACTATCAATGCGCTGTACATTGCCATGTTTCAGAAGAAAGAACATTAAGATGCATTATGACATTTAATGTGATGTTAAACTAGATATTTGTTGGTGTGACAACTCACTAAGGGTGAAGGGGTTGAAGACTTGTTCACTGCGTTTGGAGCCGACGTGGTTTTGCAGCTCACAGCTGAACCAAGGCCCCTCATTAATATTATCATTAATAATGCTGTTGAAACAGCTCATGAGAAACACTAGTAGTTTTCAACCTGGTTCTTTCTGTTGTAGTTTTTGATGCTGGCTACAGTAACATTTTACTCACCAGTTTCATTGCAGGTATTTAGGCAGAGCAGGGACTAAGAAAGCTACACAAGTGATCTAATGATCCAGGAGGTCTTAATAAATTCCCCAATTTAACCGTATCAATAAGACACTTATTTGAAAGTGAAGGTGAATTCACCCGAAACGTAGATGCAGAAGCACATGAGCACTCATACTGTATATGGTACATACAGTGCGTTAAAGCTGTGGGGAAAGTAGATCCACGAAATCCAAACGAGGCTTTTGTCAACAACGTTCACTTTAAATGAAGCGGTAGAAATAATTTGGTTGGAGCACAGTTGCTGCATCCTCACCTCTCTACAGTTATTGTGGTTGGTAAAATATTACCATAACTGATCAGACTGGTGGCCAGTCTTTAGAAAAATCTTTAAATACATATCAAAAACACATCCCAGTTTTCCCAGTCAATAACTCCATAGTTTACTTTACGTATCACAACTGTTTTCTCTTGATGACAGTGCTTTTTTTTTACCCTTCTGATTTTCTTTATTGTTTTAGCTTTTATGTCGCACTTTTGTCACATTTTTAAATGAAATTGAAAAAATCTTGAACGGTTCAAATTAACAGTTGCACCAGTTTATTAAAAAGGCTCAACACCAGTGTGAGGTTGCTCTGAACGCATTTGAAAGACTGGTTTGTAGATGTAAAAGTTCAGGTATTAAAAACTTTAAAATGTTGAATGAAAGACACAAAATGGTTTTATAATAGTCATATTTTAAATGGACTAAAGATGAGAAATCTGCAAAACTATTAAAGAGTATTTTCAGTGTGTTTACAGAGGATGCAGTATCTTACCTTCCTTTGTCGCATTAACATCTCTTCCTGTATCAAAGATGAAAAAATGTTTGTTAACGCATTGAAATACATCGTTAATAATCAAGTGTTATTGTGTAATTCTGATTTATTTGATTACATAAATATAAAAATCTCTCTGACAACAGCATCCTGGTCAAGTCAGGCAGCAGCACAACAAACAGGGTTTCAGACATGAAACATGAGGCAAAATTGATTAAATACATTTGTGATGATAATGCACCAATACATATTTAATGCAGTGAAATAAATACAATCTTTCATGGCTTCTTACCTCTTCTTCTTGTGTATATGTATGTGTATATGTATTGGTATATGAGAAAGACTCTGTACGGAATCCTTTCGAGTGTTAATAGTAAGGCCACGATGAAGAAGCTCATAACCCATCTCCCTAAAAAGAAACAAATAAAATAAATAAAACAACCAACGTATTCCAGTGTAGTTAGCTGATCTAACGTGTGATAATGCACTCTGAGGAGTCCCAGTGTAGAAAATAATAGACTCAGAGCTTGTCATTTACATCTTAAATGCTACTTTCACCATATTAGAACAACTATCAATGCGCTGTACATTGCCATGTTTCAGAAGAAAGAACATTAAGATGCATTATGACATTTAATGTGATGTTAAACTAGATATTTGTTGGTGTGACAACTCACTAAGGGTGAAGGGGTTGAAGACTTGTTCTCTGCTTTTGCACATGACTGCTGTTTGGCTGTTCTTTAAAATAAACTGAAATGTTCTTATTTCTCGCTTTTATCTTGTTTTTTTTTGCATCTATTTTTATGAAATGTCCTATAAAGTTTTATTGTTATTGTTTTCACTTATTACAATTCCCATAATGCTTTGCAGGATGTAAACAGAAAGTATAATCAGCTATTAGCTATTATATAGCTAATAGCTATTAGAATTAGCTATTAGCAGTTCCTGTTTGTAATGTACCCATGGACATACACACAACTATCACTGGATTACACTGATACAGAAGAACACTTAAAAACGTGATGATTCTCAGGCAAGTTCTGCTTTGGTTCACGTTTTGCCAAACGCTCTCAGAATGTTCTCAGAGGTGGAGAAGTATCCATGAATAAAATGTCAAGAGTCACAGGTTTGAGTTTCTGACAGTCAATGTTCCCACAGTCTCTGCAGTGCAGATGAAGGTTTCTCTGGTCTTGAACTTCTAAATATTGAACTCTCAAGATTTTTTCTTTTACAACTTCAAAGATTTCAGACACACAGACACAGAAAGACAGAATGTCTCTGTAGTTTCTGGACATGTTTGTCACTGCACTTGTCATTTACATTTGGGCAGCACATCAACAGCATCACTACAGTAGCTTTCTTCCACCTCCCTCACACTGCAAAGCTTTCTAACACAGTAAGATGCAAAAGTTCTCATTCATGCATTCTTTTAATCTAGACTGGACCATCGTAACATGCTCTTCTTAGGTCTTCTGCTCTGGAGCATTCAAAATCTCCCACTAGTCCAAAATGCAGCCACTGCAATTATTAACACCAATTCTGTCCTCATTTCACTGGCTCCCTGTTTCATCCAGGACAGACTGCGAACTGCTGCCTGTTACCTGCGCAACTCTTCATGGATCAGTGTGGCCTCATCTGAGAGAGATGGATGGAGACCTTAACCCCTTGAATCAAGACTGAAAACTCTCTTATTTTCCCACCACTGTAATCGTGTAATAACCTGCTTTTTGTTTCTTATTTACAGCCTTTTGTAAAGAAAAATTGAAAAAAATCAGTAACAACGTGTTTATTGTTTTTGAACTTTCATTTTGGTTTTAGATATTTGATATTATTTATATTATTTTCATAAAATGTACTCAGACACGTCAACAATCTAAATAAACCTACTTAACCAGCAGTTTTGCCGCTAATGGATTGAGGCGGGAAAGGTCCCCAGCTGGAATCAAACTACAGACGCTACAGTTATATGGTATGTGAGGCCGCCCCTGAATATCCTTTTATGCAGGTTCATGAAACGTTTGGAGAGAACCACCAGCTGATGCAGGAGCTCCCATGCATCAGAGGATATTCGCACAAAGACACAAACTTTATCAGCTCCCCTGCTGCTCGCTGCTGGATGCATTTGTGCCTTTTGGCATCTCTGCTGCTGGAACCTACACGCGTTAATTTACAGTGATACACCATAACTAAAGAAATGTACATGTAATGTAAGTTAGAGGCAAAGACTGATTAAATATATTTATGATCATATAGCACCAATACATATTTGATGCAGTGAAATAAATGGAATCTTTCATGGCTTCTTACCTGCTGTGCCTTTGTATTTGTGTATGTAGATGGAAAAGATGATACACACAATCAGTAGGATTGCTAATTGTAAGCTGGATAAAAAGGCCCTGATTTTCCAAATCCCTAAAAAGAAACAAAGAAACTAACAAATAAATAAATATGTAAAAGTTTGTTTGTATATGTAAAAGTTCAGGTATTAAAAACTTTAAAATGTTGGATGAAAGACACAAAATGATTTTATAATAGTCATATTTTAAATGGACTAAAGATGAGAAATCTGCAAAACTATTAAAGAGTATTTTCAGTGTGTTTACAGAGGATGCAGTATCTTACCTTCCCTTGTCGCATTAACATCTCCTCCTGTATCAAAGATGAAAAAATGTTTGTTAACGCATTGAAATACATCGTTAATAATCAAGTGTTATTGTGTAATTCTGATTTATTTGATTACATAAATATAAAAATCTCTCTGACAACAGCATCCTGGTCAAGTCAGGCAGCAGCACAACAAACAGGGTTTCAGACATGAAACATGAGGCAAAATTGATTAAATGTATTTATGCTGATAATGCACCAGTACATATTTAATGCAGTGAAATAAATACAATCTTTCATGGCTTCTTACCTCTTCTTCTTGTGTTTATGTATTTGTATATGAGAAAGACTCTGTACGGAATCCTGTCAAGTGTTAATACTAAGGCGAAGATGAAGATGCTCAAATCCAAAATCCCTAAAAAGAAACAAATAAACAAACAAAAAAATAAAACAACCAATGTATTCCAGTGTAGTTAGCTGATCTAACGTGTGATAATGCACTCTGAGGAGTCCCAGTGTAGAAAATAATAGAACTGCACTTGTCATTTACATTTCGGCAACGCATCAACAGCATCACTACAGTAGCTTTCTTCCACCTCCCTCACACTGCAAAGCTTTCTAACACAGTAAGATGCAAAAGTTCTCATTCATGCATTCTTTTAATCTAGACTGGGCCGCCCCTGAATATCCTTTTATGCAGGTTCATGAAACGTTTGGAGAGAACCACCAGCTGATGCAGGAGCTCCCATGCATCAGAGGATATTCGCACAAAGACACAAACTTTATCAGCTCCCCTGCTGCTCGCTGCTGGATGCATTTGTGCCTTTTGGCATCTCTGCTGCTGGAACCTACACGTGTTAATTTACAGTGATACACCATAACTAAAGAAATGTACATGTAATGTAAGTTAGAGGCAAAGACTGATTAAATATATTTGTGATCATAATGCACCAATACATATTTAATGCAGTGAAATAAATACAATCTTTCATGGCTTCTTACCTGTTGTGCTTTTGTATTTGTGTATGTAGATGGAAGTGAGGATACACACAATCAGTTGGATTGCTAATTCTAAGATGAAGATGAAGACCATGATTTTCTCAATCACTACAAAGAAACAAAGAAACAAACAAATAAATAAAACAACCAACGTATTCCAGTGTAGTTAGCTGATCTAACGTGTGATAATGCACTCTGAGGAGTCCCAGTGTAGAAAATAATAGACTCAGAGCTTGTCATTTACATCTTAAATGCTACTTTCACCATATTAGAACAACTATCAATGCGCTGTACATTGCCATGTTTCAGAAGAAAGAACATTAAGATGCATTATGACATTTAATGTGATGTTAAACTAGATATTTGTTGGTGTGACAACTCACTAAGGGTGAAGGGGTTGAAGACTTGTTCACTGCGTTTGGAGCCGACTGGGTTTTGCAGCTCACAGCTGAACCAAGGCCCCTCATTAATATTATCATTAATAATGCTGTTGAAACAGCTCATGAGAAACACTAGTAGTTTTCAACCTGGTTCTTTCTGTTGTAGTTTTTGATGCTGGCTACAGTAACATTTTACTCACCAGTTTCATTGCAGGTATTTAGGCAGAGCAGGGACTAAGAAAGCTACACAAGTGATCTAATGATCCAGGAGGTCTTAATAAATTCCCCAATTTAACCGTATCAATAAGACACTTATTTGAAAGTGAAGGTGAATTCACCCGAAACGTAGATGCAGAAGCACATGAGCACTCCTACTGTATATGGTACATACAGTGCGTTAAAGCTGTGGGGAAAGTAGATCCACGAAATCAAACGAGCGATGCTTTTGTCAACAACGTTCACTTTAAATGAAGCGGTAGAAATAATTTGGTTGGAGCACAGTTGCTGCATCCTCACCTCTCTACAGTTATTGTGGTTGGTAAAATATTACCATAACTGATCAGACTGGTGGCCAGTCTTTAGAAAAATCTTTAAATACATATCAAAAACACATCCCAGTTTTCCCAATCAATAACTCCACAGTTTACTTTACGTATCACAACTGTTTTCTCTTGATGACAGTGCTTTTTTTTTACCCTTCTGATTTTCTTTATTGTTTTAGCTTTTATGTCGCACTTTTGTCACATTTTAAAATAAAATTGAAAAAATCTTGAACGGTTCAAATTAACAGTTGCACCAGTTTATTAAAAAGGCTCAACACCAGTGTGAGGTTGCTCTGAACGCATTTGAAAGACTGGTTTGTAGATGTAAAAGTTCAGGTATTAAAAACTTTAAAATGTTGGATGAAAGACACAAAATGATTTTACAAGTCATATTTTAAATGGACTAAAGATGAGAAATCTGCAAAACTATTAAAGAGTATTTTCAGTGTGTTTACAGAGGATGCAGTATCTTACCTTCCCTTGTCGCATTAACATCTCTTCCTGTATTAAAGATGAAAAAATGTTTGTTAACGCATTGAAATACATCGTTAATAATCAAGTGTTATTGTGTAATTCTGATTTATTTGATGATTCTGATATATTTGGTGAAATCAAGACAATCATTTACGACATCTTACCTCTTTGTTCATATATGTTTTTGCATATTAAAAAGATGAAATACAGAATCCCTGCTGCTAATAGTAAGCCCAAGATGGAGTTCACTTCCTGATTCTCTATAAAGAAACAAACAAATAAATAAAACAACCAACATATTCCAGTGTAGTTAGCTGATCTAACGTGTGATAATGCACTCTGAGGAGTCCCAGTGTAGAAAATAATAGACTCAGAGCTTGTCATTTACATCTTAAATGCTACTTTCACCATATTAGAACAACTATCAATGCGCTGTACATTGCCATGTTCCAGAAGAAAGAACATTAAGATGCATTATGACATTTAATGTGATGTTAAACTACATATTTGTTGGTGTGACAACTCACTAAGGGTGAAGGGGTTGAAGACTTGTTCACTGCGTTTGGAGCCGACTGGGTTTTGCAGCTCACAGCTGAACCAAGGCCCCTCCGTCGGCTAGAAATTAAGTGAAAAATAGTATTAGCATTTAATGCCCGTTTCCATCCACCACAGTTAATGTGAGTAATAGAAGTTAGGGTCATTGCAATAAACAGTCGATGGTGTTAGTTTGTTAGTTTGTCACAGTGACAATGCTAACCTGCTGATGTGTTGTTCTAATTGTATATTGTGTTTATTTATTTATTTATCTATTATCTGGAGCCAAGTCTGAGCTTTTTAACTATGGGAAATTTTTAATCACTGCATGTGTGTTCAGTCTCAGCTTGGATTCTGCCACTGTAGACAAGAAAAGAGCTGGAAGTCACCAATTCATGCGTGAATGTGTGGCTCAATTTGGAAACTGGTTTCTGGTGTATTCCTGCAACATGGTCTATCTGTTACCGATGAAATTCACTCGCAAACACCTTTATCCGGTTTATACCTTTGTTATAAAGTACTCCTTGCTTGATGCCAACCGCACCGCGTCACCTGACCACCACGTATAGGTGAATGGTTCAGCGTCTGTGGTGTCGGCTTCACAGGTCAAAATACATTCGATCATATCTTCGCCACACCATGTGGAGACAGTGGGTTTAGAGACAGGAGCTTATAGAAAAAAGGAACAAACAAGGAGACATTTGACGTATTCAAAGGAAAAACAATCAGCCCCTGTGTTGGCCAGACTTCATACAAAATTCCTCCACTTACAGATAACCAGGAGTTGAGTCTTGTTGGTGACTCGGTTGTTGATCTCCGACGTGTAGCTGCCGCTGTCGTTTCGAGTCAGTCCTTTGATCGTCAGCTCTCCAGTTAAACCATTCAGCAAACCACGATCTAAGAATATGCACAGACATGGTTGGATTCAGCTGCTAAACTTTACTCGTCTTTTGTTTTTCAGAGGAGCAACAGGTTCCCAGTGTTTGTCACTAAACAGCAGGCAGCTGGAGAAATCTGCACTTTAAACAGTTAACTTGTTTGTAGTACGGTAAATTTTTGACCCAAGGTAGTTAAGATATTTCTAGTGATCTCCAGTATAACAACAAAAGTCAAGTTTAGAGTTCCCTTAGACTGAAACCCAATGAAAGTCAATCTTAATTCCATTCATTTACCCCTTAATAATTATGTAATTAAGGTTTTTAATTGGGATTTTAACGGGATAATTAATAATTAAATTCATGGATTGCAATACATGTGGGGATTATATGCACAATTTAAGGAGTTTTTAAGGGGTAAAATTTACTTAAACCTTTTTGAGTAAAGTGTTTACACTCAAAATGGACCTCAATGTTTCAATTAAGGTGTAATTTAAGGGATTGCATTGATGATATTTAGTAGCCTTTAGAGATTTTGACCCCCCAAAATATATGACCATCCATTAACTGATCCATCTGGGAAACTTATTACATACATTTTAATGTGATTTTGAGGAAAAAATTCATGTATTTCAGTATATTCAGGTATATTTAATGGATTATCTACTCAGTTAGAGTCATCCTTTATTACAGGTCATTAACTGATTCATCTGGACTAAACCTATTACATACATTTATTCATAATAATAATAATAATGATGATGATAATAATAATAACAATAGTAATAACAGTTTTTATAACACAGTACAGACAGATCAAAGTTAATGATGAATGAAAATTGATTGAAATGATGAAAAGATAATGGGATAACATGTTGAGATATATCTATTGGATTATCAGCATGATTTTAGGGCTTATTTTTACCGTGCATCTTAAAATGAACTTAATGTATCAATTGAGGTGAAAATTCAGGGATTGCATTCAAGATATTTGGTGTTTAAGTTACCTGGTTTACACTTGAAAACACACACACAAAAAAAAGAAAAAACAAAACACATAAAACAAACTCCTTAATTTACACCTTGAAATGAACAAATTAATTTGAGAGTGTTACCCTTTAATTCTAAGGGTTTTTCCCATTGGAAAACTCTGATCCATGAAGGAATGCCATTGAAAATCCCTTGATATATTGAAATCCATTAATTTAACAACACTCAGTCTCTGAATGTACCTTTAAATTGTCGGTAGGAGTCAGTGTGGTTATCGTACCAATCCATGGCAATGGCAGATCCGTGTTTCCACGTTATGGTGGAGATGGGATCCGTCACCAAGCCTGGTGAGAGGACAACTGTGTCACCTACTTTCTTGTAGACTGGTATATCTGCAAAATAAAATAAAAACAACGAGACCAGAGAACAATTAGTCGACTAATCGACTAATTGTTAATCGATTAATGATACTATGGTAATGATGAATTGTTTTAGCCGCTCATTCACTTTCTCTCATTCCAGCTTCTCAAACACAAAGATTTGCGGATTTTCTTCGTTTTGCATCATTGTGAAGTGAAAACCTTTTTTTCAAATCTGAAGAAGTAACTCTTGGCTGACGGAAATTATAACAGGCATTTTATAGACAAAACGATTAACCGAGAAAATAATTAGAAGATTAATCGATCATGAAAACGAAAGCAGTAGTTGCAACCCAAAGTATACTATCTCACATTTAACTCTTTAACTGTACTTGGTCTTCAGTATCTGTAAGTGGCTGTTAGTCTGTTTTTTTTTCTAGAAGACGAATATCCATTGAAATGCTCTTTCAATATCGATTCATAAATAGGATATACGTATTGATAATAATAATTATTTTAATATCTCCACGGTTAATCTCGACGTGGGTATGGCCACAGAATTAAAACTGAACATGAAGAAAATATAATGCAAAATACGCACAGACAGGCTTCACCTATGTGTCATAATTTTCTAGACATACACATAAAGTAAAATTAGCATTATAGCAGACTCGCCTGAGGGAGCTGCCACTGTGTTTAGAGGCAGAGAGACAAGAGACAAAATGGCCAGAATCGTCGGCGGCAACATCTTCTTTAGTAAATGAAAACGACCAAAACGACACGGAAAACATCGGTGATTCTGCTCTTGATATTCAAAGCAATTCGAGGTCATAGAGACGAGAACTAGTGAAAGCTGTAAATGAGAAGAAGAACAAACCGAAAGTAAAGTAAAGCCGGAAGTAACTCTGTGTCACGTAGTTTGTACTGCGCCAGTCATTTTATCCATCGAGGAATTTAACCCAGAAACTTCTCGCCGAAGAAAGGCGAAGGCCGCCATTTTGTTTCAGCAGAAACGTCGCTAAATTCACTATGATTTAGTGAAAGTTAAACTTCTAAAAACAAACAGGAAATTAAGGAGTGGAGGACGAGTTTCAAATAAAAATAAACATTAAAAAAACAGTAGTTCAATTCCCAGTTAACTACGGCACAGACAGAAAAACCAATCCTCTCATCGAACTCTTGGAAAGAAAGTAAATTTACCCAAACTTTTCTTTTAAATTAAACTTTGTGAACTCCAGGGCCAAATGAACCTGCTACAAGGGCCCGGGGCAAATATGAGTCATTTCCCCCCCTGGGGCCTTGGTGGTGCAAAGAAAAACTCACTCAAGAATTCTCCAGGACAGTTTTGACGTACTTCCAGTTTTTGTTTCTGATTTTTGTTTTTAGAATTTTTAATGATCTAATCATTGCTTTATTGTGAAACACTCGCTGTCTGGTTGAACTGAAATACACAGTCTGTGACAAGGTGTCACAAGCAAGTCAAAAAAGTAGGAAACCACTCTTCAAGACTAAGAAATAACCTGTCAATTAGGGCACTGAATCCTTAAATCGTTAAGTCTATAGATATGACACCAAACTTTTAGTACTGAAAACCGGTCTGAATTTTATTTTTGTTGAATCAGTGTCGAAAGGCATCGTTTAGCTATAAAATGGATATTGTGAGAATTTTACGATATAAAAAACATCTTTCAACTTTTTCACTAATATTCTGGACTAATATTCCTAATAGCTACTTAAATACATAAAGAAAGAAGGACCAAGACATAACTACAACATAAATCTTAATAATTTTATTGTTTTTGTTCTCATGATTTTACAAATATGACACTTCTGCAATTCAACTTTAACTGTGCAACACAATGGCATTATGGACTGTTAAACTTGACATCCCGAGGGACGTCTGTGACTCCAGGGGCTGTGAATCCTGCAGACCAAGGGCCTAATTTGGGATTTTTTTTCTAAGAGTGTTATAAAACAAGAGCCAAGCTTTGCAAGTGATCTTGAGCGTTGCATTTATCATCAGTCATTCATCTCCCTCCCGCCTGTCGGGTTTCTTTGTCCGCAGGATTCACTAGCAGCTTACGCACAGGATTTTTCACCAGTGACGTAATGACGGCTACTGTCGAGGGGGAGGAAGCCGGGTTCCTCCCCTCCATCCTCCCACACAGGTCAGAGAGCGACTCCTCGGACGTGGGCTTGAAGTAAAGTTGTACAGTCTCTTTGGATGAGGCTGGTGGTACCTGGTCAGAGCTGCGAGGCTGTTTGTCTTTTTAAGAATGGGTGATCTCGCCACGTAGGTTTTTGGGACACCAGTACAGATAAAAACAATGGCATGCAAGACTCACATACAGACCCACTTATTATTTCTTTTTTTTTTTTTTTAATAGAAAATAAAGATTCTGACATAAGTACAAGCACTGAGCCCTCGCAAACACCCAACAGCCAAGCGTATTGGAAACTGTACGGAGGACGAACGATGCCGAAACTGATGCCTTTTTTTTTTTTTTAATTTATTATTATTTATTTTTAAATTTATTTCAAAAGGAAGTATCGGGGGCTTGCGACGGTTAAAACCATTTCAACACAACAGTTGGCTTCTTTTCATATTCAGTAAGTCCTGTTTTGAGGACATGGTACATCTCACATTTATATTATTTCTTCTTCTACACCTTTTGTACTACAAATGTATGTGCTTTTGATTTAAAATAATTTGGGAAAACTGATGAAAAAAAAGAAAATGAAGATTTGCAGTTCAACGACAATCCACCCCACTCTGGCCAATTTATTGCAAATGAAGTGATAACCTCTGAACAGCAACACACACTTCAATATGGCACAAGCATCTTAGAAATGACCTAAATGCATCGTTGTTGTTGTGGGTGAATATCAAAAACCAAACCACACCATATCTAAAAATATTAAGACATTAATCATCAGTAGAGCAGAAAAGAAAAGTTTTTTTCCCCCTCGTTGAAACATGCAGTTTGCTCCTCTGCAAGCAAAACTCGATTCTGGACCCCTTGGTACAACGCCAAAAATAATGTTTAAAAAAAAAAAAAAAAATCTTCGTCTCGAATGCATATGAACACTGCAAACGATTAGTGCGCCAGTTGAGCTAATATATTTCTTCTATTATTCATGTGAGGAGCTGCAGACTAAGACCTCAAAATCCAGGTCATTGTGCAATTGAGGATCTCTCGCTTTCCTCTCTTATTTGAGGGCTGGATGAAGATTCCTTCACTCGAACAATGCACAATGGCCAGCAGAGTGAAGCATGTAGTGACTAAACTCGCCCCCTTCGAGTTCAACCTCGGACTTGCGTGGCGCAAAACATTTCAAATAATTAAATAAACTTTGAAAAAAATAAGGAAAATTCTGGATTTAAAGCACTCCTGGGGCTTTCTGTTTGCTTTCAGAGGTCTTTTCTGACCCACTTTTATCTAGCTCCCTGTGTGTCACCTTAAGACATTTGATGTGCTTATCTTAGTAAATGTCAGCTTTGGCACACTCCCTGCTGAGTTACCTAACTAAAGGTTTTGTCAAGTACAGAAACTACTATTTTTTCCCACCGAGGATATTGTTGTTGCATCACACTTTAAATACAGAGAGGAGTATTTTTCTCTAAAATGTCTCTGGAGTGTTAAGGAGAAAATCTACAAATGAAGATATTCTCCTCCAGCCCTTTCTCCTGAGGCTGCGACATGGTCATCCCCGACTAAACCCCTCTCAGCAGCCCCATCTACCTGCTCAGCATTTATCCCACTACAAAATCAAAATAAATATTGTTTAAAATAAGGGAAAATTGGTAAAATCAGAAAGAAGCAAAATCAATGTAGTGGCCTCATAATGTAACACAAAACTCTCAAAATACGTAACTCCATCACCGTCCAGTTCTCCTCAGTCAAATAAAGAAACAAAGAAAGAAATATTACAGGGAAGGATATATCTAGAGTAGTGGTTGTTTTACAACGGCGACTATGTCGAGAAAATGACTGGGCATCAGTTTGTCATGTTGCAACTTCTTTAAAAACTGCTTCCTCTCTCACTCGCCCCTTTTTTCTCTATTCGCCTGGAGGTGATCAAACTCTGTCTGATTAAAGTCTTTGACCTTTAACCCTCAGCTCCCCTCCCCTCCCCCATCAAACGCTCCTCCCGCTCCTCTTCCTCGTCCACTCGGAGGGGGGATTGTTCAGTCGGCGTAGTGCATGATGGACTCGACGTAGTTGCCAGGGAAGAGGCCTGTGGTCCCGTTCATCACGCCCTCGAACCAGCCGTCGTCGTTCTTCTTTATCACATAGATGATGGCGCCCTCCTGGAAAGAAAGCTCGTCGTCTTTGTCGCGAGCGTAGTCGTAGATGGCCACCACTGAGGAAAAATGGGAGGAGGACACCATTGGTAAAACAAAGAAACATGACTGTAATTTGAAATAAAAAGAATCATATCCCAAACACAGGAAAGATGCAGGTTTTTCTTACATGCTAAACCTGATCACAAAGCATTTTAAAAAGCAGCCCATGGGCCAGTCATTACAAACTCATGCTCTGCAGGCAAATATTGCTCAAACTCACAGAACTTCTTTTTACTTTCTAGAGGAGATCTCAGAATTTCTAAAGGTGCCAAATATATTTTTAATATTACATGGAATTTTAAGGAAACGTGTAAAAATTACTGAGGACCTGGTACAGATACAATACAGATTATACTGTATATGATGGTACTGCTGGATCTGCTAGTATTCTTTATGGGTCAGTGGATCTATAGGTGCAGCCACGATAAATCAGGATGCAGGGTCAACACAATGTGAAATAAAAGTAAAACAGAAAACAACTGGCCCCGCAAGGCCCCTCGCATTAAGCGGCCATAATTACGCGACGTTGCCAAACTGCAGGCGACAATGTTGCAAAGCTGAAACTTTGGGTGACCCAGGCTTGAATCTGGCCTTTTTTGTTTGGGATAGCATTTCGCTACAAATTTTATATGTAAGCAACGGTTACACCCACGTAAGAGTGTGTCCAAAAGTCAGTATGAATTCCACTGAAACATTCTTGTGGCTACACAGTATTCTGGTGTACTCAGAAAATCTTACAGTCTCCCTTAGAACTCCCTGATTTATTGTTTCTGTATTTTAGGGTGGATTTTTTCCTTTATAGAACTGCCGCATGAGCGAGCAGGGATGGCACACCTTTCTCCAGGTAGTTGCGTGGGGCCCAGGGCGGGTCCTCCTCGGCGTAGGGGTCGCTGTACTCCACCACCGCCGACTCCTCTTCATCCTCATCATCCTCATAGTCCTCCGGCGGCGGCGGCGGAGGTGTAGGCTCCTCAAACACCGGCTCTTCGGCAGGAGGTGGTGGGGGCGGCACGTCTGAGACTAGAAGTAGTTTTCGGGGGGGCAAGAGGAAAAAGAAAAACCAGTTAGAGGAATTGAAAGGCCCATGCTCGACGCATCTAGACATTTAGATGCTCAGCACTGTGCATTCTATTCATGACTGAAACCAAAGGCACTGATACTGAACGCTAAGAACAGTGCATCCAAACACAGAAGGGTGTGACATGACAGGAAGAAAAGGTGTACACACTGATTCAACGTGCATTTACAGAATCTCAGGAAGGAACTTGACGGTTCGCTTTGATGAGAGGACGCAATAAACAAATTACACAGAAACATCATCATGCTCATGAACACACACAAACATGCCTCATTATTCACATCATGCTTTACATGTTTTTTCGCTCCTTGCTCACACACATTGTACTGGTAACGGGCGGTCAACCACCAACATTTGCTGTCAAAGGGACCGTTTACTCCAATTTGAAAATATTCAACCAAAAGAGGACGGATCACCGGCATCGACTGTTGGGGAGAGGACTTAAAACAAATGGCGTTCATGCAGAGGCAGCGAGGAGCTAAAAGCCACTTACTAGTCTCCTGAACTCGGGCCACAAAGCCCATCAGAGGCAGCTGAGGGGTGATCTGCATGGAGGGGGGAGGGGGTGCGAGCGGGCCTGCTATCGGCGAACAAAATCAATACACAGAGACGTAGGAGGAGGGTCCAGAGAGAGAGAGAGAGAGAGAGAGAGGGAGAGGGGGGAGGTGTGTTGGTGTGTCAAAGACATGAGGAAGTGAAGTTAGAACAAACAAGAAAAGCACAGAGGGGAGTTAAAGAACAGGAATGAGAGCTACATAGAAGAAATACAACAGTTACAGTCTGCAGACAACAATTTTAGCCAAGCACAGACCTGAGAGGTCCATAATTATTCATTTTTCTTTCCACCTGTGGCTACAGGTGGCAGAACGAGAAACATGAGATGTAGGACAGAACAGTGTACAGCACAGTCAGGCAGTCCTGCACTAGGGCTGCAACTAACAACTATTTTTTCATAACCAATTCAAAATAAAGTCAAAATTACCGACTGATGAATTTCGTTTTGCACAGAAAACTTCAGGAAACAGTGAAAATAGCTTGTCACAATGCCCCGGAGACCAAGCTATCATCTCAAAAATGGCTTGTTTTGTCCGAATAACAGTCTACAACCCAACGATATTTAATGACATAAAAACAGAGAGAAGGAGCAAATCCTCACATTTGAGAAGCAAGAACTGCAGAGTTTTTCATTTTGTACTTAATTTTTTTAAAAAAGATTATCAAAATTACTGCCAGTTACTTTTCTGTTGATTAGCAAATTCCTTCAGCTGTATCCTGGATAAAATCTTCCCCAAAGGAGAAATAAATCCAAAATTGATTGATTCAAGGACTGGTCTAAATATCTGTCTGTGACACCGGGCCTGTATATTTTAGAGGAACCTTTGGTCCACAAGTTGCTACCACACAGCAGAGAGTTCATAAAAATAACACTTTTACAATAAGAACACTACCACCACCACCACCACTACTACTACTCCCAATATTATCAATAATAATAATAATAATAATAATGCAGGAAAAGCTGCAAAATTTTTTCTATATTTCATTATTCATATCATGCTAAAGATGTTTTTTCACTCGTTCTGTTTACGAGCATTCAACCATCAACACTTGCTGCTTACAGTTGTATACTTTTCGCCTTCAAACTATGCATTTTAAAAATATTGTAGAGTCAAAGTGAGCAATTGACTAACAGACAGTTCTTCTACAATTGGGGAAGGAGTATTGCAAAAAATATCAAAATTGTCGCTGCAATTTTCCTGGCAAAAATTGCTGAATATTAATTTGTCATCTGTGACAGTCAACTGAACAAGACATTTAAATATATCTAATTGGGATCTGAGAAATTGCGATGGATATTTTTCACTATTTTCTAACATTTTGTAGACCAACTGATTTATCTATCAATCGATTATAAAAAAACAGTTGTTAGATGCAGCCTTAAATTACCTTTAAGAACATACCACAGACATCGTTTTAATTCACATTTGTGTAACAGAAATAAAATAAAAACTCGGCACTCGACAGACAGTTCAAGAGACAAATGGAGGATGAAATATTGCAAAGAATCAGAGACAGCTCATTTAAATGACTGACAATAAACAGACGATGAGATTAAGCTTGAAACAAAAGAGAAAAAAAAACAAACAAACGTGTGCAGCTCCACACTGTCATTCATCTGAGCAGAACCCAGATGGGAATAAGAACTCTTTAGGTTTCAGGTTCAATTTTCCATGGTTAACAACAGTAATTCATCACTGACTGCCTACAGTATCTACAGTATGCCACCGCTTTATATGATAATAGCATCTTCGTCAAGATGTCTTTCAAAAATTAACCACATTCTTGACAAATGTTGGGTTATCGTATTCACGGAAGTTTCGATGAAGATTGTGTGATTATGTTTCAAGACTGTAGAGTTTGTTCGACGGGTAAATCGAGGTAATAAGTATCATTATATATCGGTTTGCCCTCGTTTTAATTAAGACAGAAACAAATGCAAAAAATGTGAAGGGATCTGACCGAGCAACGTTGCATTTCTAATAGAAAAACTATTCTTAGGGGGAAATTCATGGATATACACACACACACACACACACCTTGGTTCTGGGCGAAGTGTGGTCCACCGTTGAGCTGGCTCTGGTTGTGGGCCATGTTGGGCTGACCTGTGACAGACGAGGGTCGGCGATACGGCAGGGAGCCCCCCACCTGGGGGTTTTGGGGTTGCTGCGCCGGGCGGTTCATGCTGTAGAACTGAGGAGCACCTGAGAGGAGACAACACCAGGGGGCGGCAGACAGTCATTCAACGAGGGTGGGGAGCAGGAAGGGTTAGATTTTTCTTCCCTCTGGTGTCCAAAACTGTAAGGTCCAGTGAACTGAGCCTCGAGGGAGTTTTTCTTTCCATTTTGTGTTTACATTTAATGCTACTTGAATTTTGATAAGGATGATGTATGGTTCTCTTAGAAAAATAATCCTAAAAATAACCCTGTCTTGTATAGGCGTATTTAATAATGATCATTAAAAATAAAAAATAAAAAACGCCCAGGGTTCAGAATTTTAGTTTCAAGCTACTAAAGCAGATATTAGACAATCTGTTAACAATAACTTATTAAACTGACATAGATCTTTGGGGAACGTGTTCATACCTTCCATACCTTAGAAAATTCGCTTAAAATGTTTTATATAACTGTTTTAACTGTCTGTAACTGCTTTACTTTTTATGTCGGTACCCTGTTATTATTGGCCTTGGCATGTGCACGTCCCGTATTGCTGAAGCATTTCTTTAACTGTGTAACTGCAATAACTGCCTTTTCTTTTTCTGTAACTATTAATTATTTCTCTGACTATTTTCGACCACACATACTATTAATAAAAATGTGATAAGTCTGGGTCTAAGCCAAAATACTGATAATTCCTTGCAGAAAATGCCAAGTGACTGTGTGGGTCCAATATATAAAACACCAGGGCAAGATGCCGACTTTTCATCGACTGATAGATTCCTAAATCCGATGTCTACTTTCTACCCCGAACAGCAGCACTTCACATCAACTGATGATTACAATATCCAGCAGCCACAGAACTTACACACAAAGAAAAGGCCAAATAAACAAACATGAAATGAAGAATTCACTGTGAAAGCATTTCATCGCACAGCTCATGCATTATAGATCAGAACAACATCGTCATCATCATCATCATCATCATCATCCACACAGACACAGGCGGCTGATGAGATGCTGTGAAGAATGAAGAGCGGAGAATCCGGCAGCAGTGGGGAAAACGCAAGGTCTGAGGCAGGTGGCAGAAGAGCTGCACATAATCCAGAATTGTGTTCGACTGTTATCTACTCCAGGCAGTTCTGAAGGGAAGTGCTTTACAGTGAACTTTAAAGCTGAACTTATTTTTCAGCACTCAGCTGTTTGTAGGAAAAAAAAAAAGCAGGATACGTGACAAAATGAGACTTAGTTCGCCGAGGATTTTCCGAGACTGCAACAGAGAGCTTTCCTTTGTAAAGCAGATAAGAGATTCGACGCAACATTATCTTGTTTATTTACATTTTTCTGCTGCCAATGTTGTATTTTCAAATAATTTTTGATAAGGTGTGCATCCCTCAGGAGGTGGACACGTCTTAATATGAAGCACAGAACACTAGTGTTTGTGTCTGAAAGCTCAATCTACCTCTTAAACATTCATTAAAACCTTCCAATTTAAATATAAGATGCAGTGAAAGTTATTTCACTGTCATTGTTTAGCGCTGGCGAGATAAACCCATGTAAAGGTGTAACAGGTTGGACTAAATTGCTTGAAATATTCTCGTTACAGAGCTGGAGAGAGAGAGATCAGGTCCAGACGACCTGAACTCATGTCTGAAAGAAATTTTTTTTTTTTTTTTACTTGAGACTTAAACTGAGGTATAAAGACATTTACCTTAAACCCAGGTCAACTTTGGTTCTGAAATGAGACCTGACAATCATTTACAAAAAGGTATCCCGTGAAGCTTTCTTGTCTGTATCTTGAGATACAAACAAAACAGGGATCCAACCTTTAAAATGCCGCTCCATAGTGCAACTAGGGACCAAAAAATTCCACAGGGTACCTTTAAAAGGGTTTCTAAATTACTGAATCTGAGTAAATATCAACATAAGTTTGTAGGGAATTTTGAGTTTTAATGATTTGGTCGACTGGCAGAAAATTAACCGGCTCCAGCAAAACTCCAATCATACTCTGGTTCCAGATTTGAAATTAGAATATTTTCTGCTTTCATTTGTTTTATATCATTAGAAACTGGACAGCTTTGGGTTTTGGACTATTAGTTAGACAGATCAAGTCATGTTAAGACATCAACTTGGCTCTGAGAAATGACGACGAGCATTTATTCACTACTTTTTTGACATTTTGTGGACCAAACGATTAATTTTGTAAATCGTTAGTTGCAGCTTTAAAGGAATTTTAAACATTTGACGTATTTTGTTTTATTTCAGACATAAAACTGATACTGATTACTATCTGTTTTGCCTCGATTTTGTTTACTACTACTACTACTACTACTACTACTACTATTTGGTCAACCGTAATGAGAAAGAACTGACTTGGACATGACTTGGTGTTCCACCTTTAGACTTCACTAGACCTAGAGCTTCACTTGATGTTGAGCACATCTGTCACACCTCTGGCTTGATGCACATGTGCCCTTAGGCGCTGCAATCTGTCAGACAATACTACTGAATATCCTGGGTGATGACATGCCAGTGGATGAACACATCTGGGTCTCCGAGCAGGAGGATGCATGTCAGGGGAGGCGGGATGGAGGGTGTGCAGAGGAGTGGGTGAGCTTCTCCCACCGGGTCACACTCACCTTGTGCAGGGTTGCCGTAAGTAGCGGGGCCTGTGCCAGCGGGGGCCGCAGAGGCGGGGAGCTGGGGAGGGGGTGGGGGTACAGGAGGGATCTCTAAAGGGGGGTTGGGGGCCTGTGGGGGGCTGTCTAGAGCAGATGTGGGTGGCCCAGGGGTAGCGGCAGGGGTGGCGGTGTTGGGGGAAGGTTTAGCTGGGTTGGTTGGGGCAGGGGCTGAACCTGAGGGGTCAAAGGCGAGGGGATTGAATAGGTAAACAAGATAAGGGAGGAGGGAAAAGACAGGTGAGGGAGGTCAAGACAAGACAAGAGTGAGAAGGGAGGAAAGGATTCCAGCAGATCCAGGGTTCATTTGACTTAGGAACAATTCATTTCAGATCTAGAGTATGCAGTACTCCTGAATGCTGAACAAAGATTAGTCAAGTTAGTTGGTTTCAGGCACTCATTTATCCTGCAGTCATCTGCTCGTAGAGGAAAGGGGAAGCAGACGTTACCTGGGAAGGCGGTGGGCGGGGCTGGGGTCGGCACAGCAATGGGGACGCCCACACTGCCGCTGCCGCTGTTCTCTCGGCTGCTGCTGCGACTGCTGCTGGGGTGGCTGCCTCCGCTGCTCCCACTGCTGGTGGTAGGGCAGCAAACACGTCAGACCACAAACACTCAGACACACACTGTCACGCCGTCGCACATTCAGACTTCTAGTAGTAGCTGCACCTCTGGCCTAGCTCTTCTTTGCATCAAAATATTAAGACCAAAATTTGAAAGTAACTATTCAACTAAATCGTTTTTTTTGCAGAATGTCGGTACCTGAAATACATATGGGCTATGGAACTACACTCAGGAACTGAATTAGGAACTTAAAGTCCCCCCCAGGTGTTTGGAACGGCCATATTCAAAGGGCAGGTGAAAAGCCCGCCTCTCGAGAGGGACCAGACATGTTATTCAAAGTCTCGGCAATGAGGGTAATTGTGCACACTTTAGAACATTAATACTGTTGCACTCACACAATAGTTGTAACAGAAACAGTTGCGTAAAGAAGGAAAAGAGAGCTTGAAAGAGAAGTGTGCTTGAGCATCAAATTGACAGTTTTGTAAAGTTCTAGAAATTGGATGTAGTCCCATCCCCAAAGTCGAGCATCGGAAACGTGTATGTGTGTGTGTGTGTGTGTGTGTGTGTGCGCGTGTGGGGGGGGTTTCAGATGCTTCAGAGTCACTATCTTGTTCTTCCTCTCGAATATACTGTGGTCCAACTCTGATATTTCAATTGATGTAAAGAATCGATGCAAAAGAGACCGAAAACTGCTTTTATAGTGACTTACTTCTGAAACCAACATCAATTTCAGTTTTGATTCAATTGCTCTGTTTTCTCAATCGCAGCTGTCGTCCTCTTGTTTGCTAGTGCTTTCAGTTTCATTCGTCTTTCTTTTCCAGCCTGGTATTCCAGTTGCAACACAACGGTGGATGTGCAACCAGCCTAGAGTAACTGAGTTCAGGTAAGGTGTGTTCAGCATGTCGAGGTCTTATCCTGTTTCCTGGCTTCTCAATAACTCAGATTAATCATGTGGCACCCTCATGATCATTAATGTGTTAGCGTGAGCTGTTATGCCATTGAAATGACTATGTCACAGTGATAAAAAAGCAGCTAGAAGCCTCACCATGGACACATGACACGGGTGACGCGGTAGCGACACAAGACGAAGACGAAGATGTGACAGGCTACAAAAGCAGGAAGCATCAAGACACATGGGGCAGACATTTTGTTAGACAGAGGAGAGCGCATGGCTAAGAGATGAAGAAAATGAGCTGTGGATGGAGCAGTGCAGATAAAGCGGATAAAGACTTGTGCTGAGAGGAGAGTCAGGGAAAGTTATTTTGTCTATTTTCAAACCAGAAATATTAAAAGACATTTGGCCAATAGATGGGGCGAAATCACAAAACTTTACATGTTACCCCCCCAACCCCAAACCCCATGCTTTTACAGCAGACAGGGAAATCTATGACTTTCTCTCCGTGTTTGGGATGAAAGAGTCATCTTGGAAGATGAGCTGACACTGGCTTGATAGGACTGTGGGGGCGACGCTGCCTCTTAGATGACTATTACCATAGGAGCCTGTGTCTAGCCGTGCTAAATACAGCTCTGAATCTCTACCTCCACCTAATTTCTTTGTCCTTGTCTGGGCAGTGAGGAGAGCATACAGGTGAGGGTTTTCCAAATCGAATGTCAAACTGGGCTTTCCCCAGGAGATGAAAGTGTTCAAAAAGGTTAAAACTCTGAGTTTAGGTGGAATTAAAAAAAAAAAAAAAAGGAGAAGGGAGTAAAAGTTGTTAGACTTTCCACGACGAGTCATTTCAGAGAGGAGGAGGGGGCAGGTGTTCAGAAGCTGGCTCGCCTTTTTAAGTGTAGGAGAGGAGATGAAGAAAGGGGGAGGAGGTGGAGGAATAAGGGGGTTGTTTAAGAGAGGCATGCTGGGAAGGGGGAGGGGGGTACCTGTACGTGCGGTTCCTCTGATTAACGGATGCAGTGCGTGCAGGGCTCTGCTGGGGGTGCGCCATGTTGCGCGTCGGGCTCGAGACGTAGTCGTTAGGGACAACGGGTGGACGCACCGGCTCAAGCGTCCTATAGGGGGAGTGGCGCCTGCGAGGGGGTCAGGAGGACAGGAGTCGAGGGGGGGGGAGGCATCCACAGAGAAGTGTAGAGGAGGGGGGGGGGAGGAGGAGGAGAGCAAGAAACAAACAAGTGCAAACTTAAAAAATGGGGTATGACAGGTGGTGAACATCGGGGTTGGCTGGGGTCCACAGGTGTTGTCGGGCAAACAGCCGAGGCGAAGTCCAGACGAAATGCTATTGCTGCTGTCGTCTAAAAACCACACTTCCCTAAGATCTGGATCGTAGGCTCGGTCAAGTATAATGAAAGAAATGTCTATTATCTAATATGCTCAAAGGCCCAGTAATAAAGTAACACACTCACGTCTAATATATTTATTACCAACATTATTACTCAACTTGACACTACAGCCTGACAGATACTGGATTTTTTTTATTCAAGTGATAAAACAATTTGATTACAATATTTAGTTTGATATTTGTTATGCCAGCTTCAACAAGAACACGTAGGAGGGATTAAACACGCTTCTTAATGTCAGAAACGTATTTCAAGATGTAAAAGCAACTGAGACCTTACAACTCACTTAAGTTACGTTAAGAAAATCTTAAGGAAAAGGCTTTAAGTTGCTCCGTGATATGTTTAGGTGAATACTCTGCCAGATTTTGACTACTAATTTACATCAACTGGTCCCAAAAGACAGATAAGTATAGATTAGATAAATAAATATACACAGGTTGCATCCTGAAATGGCACATTGGCGCATGGTACAGCCCGACTGTTGTATCACTAAGTTTAGCATGGTTGGTAAAGCTGAGGCTTTAAAAGCCAGGTTCAAATCCTGAATAAGGGAGTTAATTCAACACTAATAGAGTCACTTCACCAGCAAATCACAAGTTTAGTAATTTGATATTCTGTTTAATTCTTCTGTCCCTACCAAGAGGTCAAAATGACACATATATAAATAAATGTGTGTGTGTTTGCACTGAAAACAACAAGATAAGACAACAAAAGCTATTCTCAAGTGATCCTGAAATGATACGCAAGATTTTTCAAGGGGCCTAAAGTAACGAAAAAGGCAGATGTCAGATTGACTGAATTAAATTCCCATCTGTTCTGCTAAAATGTCCCCGAGCAGTAACCTGCAAAAACTAATTTAATAAAAACATAGTAAAGTTATAGTAAAAGTGATTTTTAACCCGACAGCAGCGCTATGCTCATAATGTCCTTGGTGTTTAAAATGGGGAAAAGAAAAAAAATTAACCCTGAGATTTATTGATCTGGGCCTGAAAAGATATACCGACATGTAAATTTCCCAGCTGACACAGTGGGGTGACCCATCTCTGAGCACTGTTGCTATGGCAAAACGTTGCTATGAGGAATATGGGGCAGCCAGGAGTAGGCGGGCTGGGTCACAAACACAGAGCTGAACGTAAATTTGTAAATCAAACGAAGAGGAAGTTGAATAACATAAGAGAAACGATAAATTAAAATCACAACCAAGATGTCCGCCCGTAGCCACAGGCTGCGGCAGAAGGTGCATCATGGAGGGTTGGAGCTGTGGTTGATTGGCATGCGTCTTGAAGGGACAGAGACACACACACACACACACCCATCAAAGGTCAATATGAAGTGTGGACACAATCACTCAAAACTCAGAGACAGACGATTCTGGAGGTTATGGAAAAGGGGCGGACGTAAACACACACACACACACACACACACACACACACACACACACACACACACACACACACACACACACACACACACACACACACACTTTCCCACATACACAGAAAAACACCAACAGCACTTGAGGTCCAGGAAGGTCCAAAGGTTGAGAAGAACGTAACATTTATGTGCTGCAATAGCAGAGTCTCTGTGGGATAAGAGATACCTTGAACAGTCAGACACAGAAGAGGAAAAATATCAAAAACCTATACAGCTTGGGGATCATCGTGACCAACATTCACAGTCTATCCCAAAAACTCACTCTACCCTTGCTGTTAACACGGAGTGACAGACACACAATCGGGGTGAGAAATGACCACACACTATCGGTCGGATGTTGGTCATTTGTCTCCTCTAACTACTGTGGCCACTCAAGAGTCTGTGCACCGATGAGAGCCGAGCAGTACGAGATTACTGTGGCGGAGAGAGAGAGGGAGAGGGAGAGAGCGAGGGGGGGAGAGAGAGAGAGAGTCAGAGAGTCAGAGAGCGAGAGCGATTTGCTAATGATCCCTTAATTTTTAAAGAGCTGTGACAAAGGTATGTACTAACTGGGATATATGTGCGTCTTTGTTTAAAAACCTAAACATTCTAAATTAATCTAAAACAAAAATGTCAAAAATTCTCTGTTTCTAGCTTCTCAAATGTGAAGATTTCCTGCCTTTTATCCTGCATAATAGTGAATATCTGAATATTTTTGGGTTTTGGACTGTTAGTCAGACAAAACAGGCCATTTAAAACCCGTGTACCCCACTCCGAGGTACTCACTGGAGTCATTTCTATACATGGTCACATGAAGCCATGGATTGCTGGAAAGCCAAAAACTGACTGACCTAAGGTACATGTAACTAATAGCACTAACACAGAATTTTTATAATGACATTGAAGAAAAAAAAAAAAAAACAATTTAATGTGGATCTCTCCAATCTGGCCGATGTCCGTTCCGCTTAATAAAGTTAGTATCAGTGCAGATACTGAGCTGGCAAACTGGATTGGTGCAGCCCTAATATCTTGGTTTAAAAATATCATATTAACGGCAAATATAACAGTAACTTGTAAGCACTAAACTTGACTAAGTGTAAAAGGTTTTGAAAAAACAAAAAACAGAAAAAAATAAATGAACAACAATAAGCTTGAGTTGATCCACTGATTGATCATTTGATCTGCAAAAATTTTGTTAATGGGTTAATTTTTTTTCTAGAAATTATGTCCAAAATTCACTGTTTCCGGTTTCTAAAATGAAGATCTCCTGACTTCCTTTTGTGATGGTAAACTGAATATCTTTGCGTCTGGAATGTTGTTCGGACAAAAACGAGTAATTCAAGAGATGTCAGGTTGGGCTCTGTGAAATTGGGATGCACATTTTTTGCCATCATATTTTTAACTTCCATAAATTAAATAATCTCCATCAACTTTTAACGAAGTAGTGTGCTGTGTAAGCAAGCCTGAATTTAGAATACTACACTAATAATTTTCTAATTTTTAAAAAATAGCCTGTCGACAATGACAATTTCACGTTTGTGCATGAATTTATACTTAATTTGCTGGTACCCTTTTGTTTCTGTCTATGCCACAGGAAAACTTTTGACCAAACGTTAATTCAGTGAACAGACTAAACTCCAATCAATCCAAAACACTTTCTTGTTAGTTTGTTAGTCACTTTCTTGAAGTTTCTTGTTAGTTTTCAGCGAACGCGAACGGGAAAAACTGTGATGAGCTGAAATCAGTTAATGTTATCAGTCACATTGAAGTACTGTTTGAAATTGTTTAACTGAATTTAGGAGACGTGAGTCTGTTTGAGGATACATACAACTCCGAAAAAGCTCTTAGTTTTTACAGCTTTAGGGCAGATTTAAGGGGTTTTGTCTCCTCACAAGCGGCAGCTCTCTCTTAAAGTGAGCAGCTCTTAAAGTGAACCCAAAATTTAACATCATCCGACTGATAGCTATTGATAATATCCCACCCTCATATGTGCTGCCATCAAGAACAGCTGAATTTCTCACTGTGACCTTTGTGATAATGTCCTTCCTGTGCCCTGGCATTAGACAAATGCCAATAAAAGGTCGAAGACTGGGAGATCTGAGAGCTCACAACCTGCACAACAGTCTGCTAAAGCCCTGGCTCTGTTGCAACAGAAGGGACTTTCTAGACCCAGTTTCATGCCTTTTTAAAACTTCAATCAAACTGCATCCTGAAATTTGACAGTTTGGTGCTTCTTGCACCCTTTATTTCTGTAAATGTTTTAACATTAGCCCGGGGCAGAATGGTGGCCGCACAGTTCGCATTCTCATCGCAGGAAGGATTTGGCTCGTTGTCAGCGTATTTGTGTTGGTTTCCCCTAGGTGATACCATTTCCTCCCACAGTCTAAAGCCATGCAAGTCAGGTGGACTGGAGACTCCAGAGCTGACCACTAATGTAAATGTATCAGTAGCTGCTTTCACATTGGATTAAAATCAGTTCCAGGAATTCACTGCCATGTGAATTTAAAAAAATGTTCTGCATCACACATCAACGAATGTTTTAAAGTGAAGGATCCATGGTGGCACAAACTTGCCCAAACCTTCGCACCCTCCTGTGTAATAAAACATCGATGCACCATTTTCGATCAAAGATGAGGCCATCCGAGGACAACAGACGAAAAGTTTATTCTGGGAGCATCGATTTTTTTTTTCTCTCTGAAAGTGAATAGGGACCTTGCAAATTAACACAACAAGGGGCGTTAAAAGTGACATTTTCAAGTCCACCAGAAGTTAAATATTTTAGCTTCCCAAACTTTGCTCCTGGCACAAAATATTAAAAACTGTCAAGTGCAAAATGCAAGTATCAAGTGTCTGGTTAGATTCATACGTTTGTTTATTAATTTTTGATTAGTTGGTTCCTGATTTAAATCAAAAAATTTTTTTTTTTTTTTATTTAAAGTGCTTGAAAGGCTGGTTGGTTTAGATAACATTTCACCTTTAAATACTTTGGCTTCTTTTTGTTTATTTAAAAAAAAAAAAAAAAAAAAAAAGGGGGGGGGTGAGACAAACAGGTCCACGTTTCTTAAAGTACGGTATTGAAAAATGTATTGTGTTGGTATTGGAACCAAGATGAGCCCAGACAACTTTTCTTTTTATGTCCAATTTCTCCCAGTAACAGTTTGTATTAAGTGTCAGACACTGAGCATTTTAATTTCCCTGCCTTTCCTTCATTAGAGGAACATCCATGTATGGATAATGATTGAATTAATTACCATTGTTACATGTTGTCAACTCACGGTGAAGTTAGTGCTGCTTGGTAGATCAGATATGTCTAAGGTAAAAAAAGTCCTATTAGTTAAAATAACAAAGTCTTTCATTTTGCTTTAAGAGGTATGTACAGTGCGTTAGCATGCTAGAGACCATAACAGAGGCTAATTTCAGCATGCAGTTTGATGTAAAAATCTCTCCCGCTTAAAGAGAGAAAGGAACAATGGAACAAATTAGGTTGAGGAGCTTTGTAAAAAGGGAGACTCCCAACCCAGATGAAAAAAAGCAAAAACAAAAAAAAAAAAACAAAGATTACCACTGCGATGAGAACCGGCCCTGAAACGCATTTTAAACCACCCCAAGGACACTAATTAAACACAGAGGTAAAGGGGTGATGATGAAACTGGGAGCAACCAGGCCCATCTGAGGGGCTTGCGGTTTCTCTCCCAAAGCCACAAACACACATTCGGCCTCTGATGGACGCAACTCTGCCTCCTGACGTCCCTCTGAACACGCATCAAGGCGCAGGCACAGTTTACATACCCAAGGGTCCCTTTGCCTGTCATGGGCGGGCTGGGGGGCTTCTGTGTGGGGGGGTTGGTGCGAGGGAGTCCGCCTCCTCCAGCCTTCATGTTCTGAGCACTGGCCTATGGCAGGAGGACATGGGTGACATGAGCATAATTGCTGGTTAAACATAGTAAATTAGAGAAGGGGAATTAAAACATATGAATAAAAAATCTTCACAACAGTTATCTGTCTTTAAAAAGATAGTTGCTTTCTTGCCAGGCTAGATGGGAATATCATTACTACTACTCTCAGATCTATCGGTCTAATATGAAGCTGGAGCCAGGAGATGGTTAGCTAGATAATCAGTGTCAAATTGAACAGACAGAAATGAGAGCGGTATCGAGCTTCTTGTCCAACCCTTGACAAGAAAGGAAATAAGGATATTCCCCCAAATATCAAACTATTCTTTTAACAGCAAACAAACTCCTTAAAATGTTTTTAAAAATGTAAGAAAAACAGTAAAGGACTGCTCCAACAAGCAGAAACAACAAACAAACAACCAATTCAGAAAACACAAAACCAACTCCCTCGTTTGAGGCTCTTACTTTGAAAGTCTTACCTTAAACCTTTGTAACCACTATGGTTGATTATAAAGACAAAATTAGGCAAGCAGAAAGAGAGAAAGAGAAGAAATCAGGGGATTAGTGTGTAAAGGAGGAGAGAAAAACAACAATTATTCATGCATGTGGTACACAGAGCCAAGCTGGTAAGATTCAAGCAACAATGGCTCAGTGTTAAGATTGGAGGAATTTGTTCTTTGAGACCTTTGTAAGGTTGAAGCTTGGCTGCTGATTTCCTGGGAAAACAAGCCTGTCTTTGTTCACAAAGTCAGCGGAAAACTAGATTTCCAAAAATCAGCTGCTTTCACCTTTTTATTGACTAAAATCATTATTGGACAGGAGTCCATCCAGTAGCAGCAGCAGGTGGCAGATTAATAACATGGGGGATATATTTAGCAGAACTTATGTCCTGGCTGATATTAGTTTCCCACCCTGGTGACAAGACCGAGTCATTGATTTTTTTCTTACTTTACATGTCACAAAAACCCAGTAGTGATTGTTTGACCTCTAAAAGTCCTTCCCATTAGATTTTCTGCAGTGAATAGCCCACAAAAATCCAACAACACAAACGAAATCCAGATTCTGAATTCCACACTTCTTCCAGACTTGACTCCAGATTGTCTTCTGAACCAACCTGAGGTCTCCGTAAACCGTAAAATCACATTATTCCTCCGGTAGCAGTGGTTCCCAGCCTTTGTTGCATGTGAACCATTCATATGAAGTACAACGCTGATTTTTTTTTTCTCAGATTATTAATTGAAATAATTTTTCGAGGCCTACAGATGTAAAGCTAAACAGTGCCTCACACAAGATTAAAGACAGTAAGGTAGAAAAAAAAATATTTCTGTGTAGAATAATGTTGTTTCAATATTCTAAGATTATTCATTTAAATAAGTTCAGAAGCTTGAAGAGGTAAAACTGCATCATATTTCACATGAAAAAAGCAAAGACTTTTAAAAAAGTTAGAAAAATAAAACTAAATTTTGTGTCGTAAAATTTGTTCTTTACGATTTCCTATCCCTTAAATCGTCTCAAAGAAAAGGAATCAACTTTCCATACTGGCTTGTAGTTGACGTGTTGCCTATTTACTACTCACAATTTTCCTACCCACCCTGGTGCAAACACATTTGTTTCTCTTTAAATCTCATCACCAAAGGCCAAAATAACTTAATTAAGACCTTTCTGGCAAAAATTAAGGGGAAACGAAGAAAATGATCACCTTGACTCCGTGGCCCATGTCGTCTAGCAGGCTGTAGTCGATGGGCTTGCGGATGTAGCGCACAGGCCTCTCGGGATTGGCTGGGGCGATGATCTTGTGTGTGCGGGATGTGTTCTTGTTGGTGGTGAGGATGCCGATCTCCCGCCGTGCTACCTTCTCTTTGTGGATGTCCACCGTCTTGAGGTCAACAAGTAAAGGACAAGACATTTTCTTTAATTTCTTCCTTGCTGTTGTTTTTTGTTTGACACTTTTTTCTTCTCACAACCTGCTAAGGCAGTTGTTATCCTGACCACTGTGTTCCCTACATCTTAAGAGCCTGCTTTGTCTTTATCATAAAGGATAGTCGTTTCAGATGGCTACATAACATGAAACATTTTCAAGGGATTCCAATTTTCTTGAATATGCAGCAGGATCCGTTGCCTACGAATCCTGCTGCATATTCAAGAAAATTGGAAACATCTTTAACATGCAGCAGTGTTCATTTCATTGACAAAAACCATGGCGAAAAATATCCACTGGAGGACTTTCTTTTCACAACGGAAACAGATGAAAATTCGACTACATTGCTTTTAGTTTTTGTTGACTAAAACGAACAAATTACTAATATTTGACTAAAACTAAAATACTGTTTCGTCAAAAGTCTAAGAGTCAATCAAAATCAGGTGCTTCTCTAGTTAGGCCATACAATTCTACAAGGTTTCCGGTCCTGTCACATTTGAAAATTCACATTTTGACAGTCCCTTTATTCACCATTCGTTAGGGTGGTAAAGTTCAGTGACAAAAACACTGCCAAAATTCTGTGCGTAAAAGTCTGTCAAGAATTTTATAGGATAAGGTTTGAATGGCGTCTTTCAAAGTTTAAAATAACAACTGACCTTTTTTTGTTTTGTTTTTTTTTATTTAGGGAAATTGTGGTGATCATTATTCTTGGCATAATTCTTATGCATCAGTTCCCGACCTGTGAGATGTGGTTGATGGAGGACTCCATGCGGCGGAGCTGTGAGGCCTGGATGTCCAGCATCTGCAGGACATTGTTGGCCAACGTGTTGATCAGGTAGGCTACGCTGGCCAGAGACTGGGTGGTGTAGTTCTTGGTCTCCTCCAACGCCCTCTGCTTGTCTGGAGACTGGATGAGAGAAAGGAGAAGGGAGCAAGGCGACACCTGACTTTTAAATATATTTGGATTTTATAATGTGAAGATGAAGCGGTTTGTCTAGAGTAATCTACCCCGAGTGAGGAGGGTGAAAATTCTGTATTTTGCACAAGGACATTTTGAAAAGACGGATAAAACCTGTGACCATAAACCACAAAGTCATCCTGACATCATATTCTGTGAATTTTCAGTGCATTTTGTGTTTGTCATCGTTTTAAAATATTTAAAATAAAACATTGTCGAGTTTACCATCGAGACAATGTTAAAATTAACTTTTGTCCACGATGACATAGTCAAAAAAGGTTTAAAGTCAAGTATTTCCTGGAGACTTCCATTTCTTTCTTTTGAACTCTGCATACAACCCAAGGTGAAACCATCAAATCAAGCAGCAAATCCTCACAAATGACAAACTGTAGGTGGGAAAAGTCTGACATTTTTGTTTGATTTAAAGAATTAATCAATTATCAAAATTGTTACAGATTATTTTTTTTGTCTATCCATTTATTAACTATTTACTGTAGCTCTAATCAGTGCCCAATGTAATGCAGCTCTGATATGAAAAAAATATCATCTTGCCATAATGAAAAGAAGATAATAAACTTCACATTAAAGATGCAGTACAAACACATGCTACTGATTAACACTGTAAAACACGGTAAAATAAATCTCAGCATCTACACTGCCAACATTCTAATTTTGTGGTATTGTGAAAATAGTCTAAAACTGAAGCAATAACAGCAACGCCAACAGTAATAATGGCAAACAGGTGAACGTTTTCAACAGTCAGCTGAATAATACCACATTTTCTGATGTGTTCGAGTATTTTATGCATTTACACGGCATGAAGAGCTGTCAGCCTGCTATGTGAAGCTTTACCTTGCTCGAGTGCACGCGTATCAGTCCTAGAGCTGAAACCTAAGTTTCTTTCACAATCCCTTAGTCTCGACTAATCGTTTTGTTCATGATATGTCAGAAAATAGTAAAATTATAGTAATAGTATACTTTTCCCAAGTACAAGGGGATATCTTTAATTTTCTAGTCTAGAACCCAAAGAAATTCAGTTTACTATCATGTGCGACAAAGAAAAGCAGCAAATCTTAAAATCTGACGAGCTGACACTGGGGAATTTTTTGGCTTTTTGCTTGAAAAATGACTGAAAAGCTCTACTCTGTCCTCAAGTATTTTTGATAGGATGTTAAACAAGTTAAAACCACTGCTTCACTTTGCTGGGATTTATATAACCTAAACTAAATAACATCCTTGTATTACAGACAAAAAGGAACAATCCCAGAGCAAACACTGTTATGTTTCCAAAATATTAAAACACTGACAGGAACCTGAATGCAATTTGTGACAGCAACATGAAGGGAAACTGTTGCTTCAAGGTTTCAGTGCCAAGAAGTAACATTTTAGTGAAATTAGAAAATAACGTAATGGCCAGGGAAGTGAGCACCAGGTAATACAGCTGCAGCCAGCGCAAAAGGAGTCTTGTGCGGCAGCTGGTTGGGTCGTGGGCACAGCGTGGGCACATCAACAGGAACATCAAAGGGCAGATGAATCAGCTAATGTTTCTGCTGGGAAACTGTGCTCCGCACCGACATTGAATGTAGCACTGCATGCAGGGTTGGGTTTTAACAGACTACGAGTACTTGTGAAAGCAGCTATTTTGATCATCAATTTATCGTCAAAGTCATTTTTCAAGCAAAAAATGCCACAAAATTGTTTGTTCCCACTTCTAAAATGTGGGGACGTGCAGCTTTTATTTGTATAATGTGATAGTAAACTGAATATCTTTGGATTTTTGAGTTATCAGAAAATTTGTGGACTCTGAAGAAGTCATGTTGCACTTTAGGAAACAGTCGACACTTTGACATTTTACAGCCAAAACGATTAATCGATAATCAATATAATCATTAGCTGGAGCCTTATATACGAGTGATTTTTAAATTGAGGAGAATACCCTTTAGAGTACCTCACTCCCTATTTTACAAATAACACCTTTTTAAAGAAACTACAAATGAAGCAATTAGTCGACAGATAGAAGAGCGGTCAGCGACTAATTTGAATACCCATCAATCATTTAAGGCATTTTTAAGCAAAAAGACCAAACATTTCATGGATTTATTTTCCTCAATTGTTACAAACTACGCAGTTTTTTTTTTTTAAACCAGAGATGAAGTGCTTAGTTAATCTGCAGAAAATTTATCAGCAATTAATTGTTTAAGGTATTTTCCTGGCAAAAAGACCAAACATTTGATGGTTCTATCTTTGCTGCTTTTCCTAGTCTTATATTCTAATAAACTGATTATCTGAGGGTTTTTTGACTGGCGGTCGGACAAAATATGCCATGACAAGGCGTCATCTTGGAAAACTGCGATGGGAATTTCACTATTTTCATTAATGTGGAGAATAATACGCAGAGTAATTAATTAATAAACAAAATAACAGTTAGTAGCAAACCTAAAACAAAACTATTAATCATCTGTTTTCAAATCAGCAGGCACTTCTGTGTGCATAGCATAGCGGCAGATTGATGGCTAGATGGAAAATAAACACACCCCAGGGCACAGCAGCCTTTGGGTCATGATTGGATATTGACTGATTGATTTCATTTGAGCTTTACAATTTAAAACCATGGCTGTGCTGCGCAAGCCAACAGTCAAGATAGCCCAAAAAAATCCAGGGCTTCTCATAGATTTCTCTGTATTTCCCTTGCGGTCACAAAAAATATAACCCGTTGAATGTCTGCACAGTGCAACTCAGTCTGTGTTATGCTGTTTTTACCATAAAGATGTAAGCTGATTCAGAAACCAAAGCTAGCTAAACTGATATAAGATAACATGAAACGGAAAAACACAGAACATAACAAGACACGGCACAATATAGCTAACAAGATGGGGGCGTCCCCACTAGTTGAACCAGCAGCATCCTCAGTGATAATATGTCTATTCCCTCTTATGTGAAACAGACTGTGCTTGTGATGCAAAATAGATTTCTCAGGAATTGTAAAGTGCAATCCAGTCTAACTAATCATCAGGCCGTCTGCAAACAACAGGATCATTTATAAGGAGCTCGGAGGGTGCAGCACTGCCCAATTATGAGGACGAACAGGTTATGTGGCAAAAAGTCAGGAGTGTAGCTATAGCTGCTGCCTGCAGGGCAGAAAGGAGACATTTTTTCTCTCTCTATTTTTGTTTTTATTTCAAGGAAACACGGATTGGTACTGACGTCTGCGTATGAACTAATTTTTCACTTACCTACTACATAATTTCCTATTTTTTTTCTTAATTGCATAGGCCTTTCATAGAAATATCCTAGTAATTAACAGCTATATGCCAGTTAGTTTTTAGAAAATTATGAGGAAAGTTTCCAGGAAATTTTTTTATTTAAGAAAAACAAAACAAAGAAAAAAACATCACCGTACAGTTCAAAATATCATTACAAAAAAACTCCTGGAATGTACTTATCATCAGGCTCACGAGTCTGGACAGAAGGTGTCATATGCCGTACAGAATGTAAAGCCCCTTGAGGCAAATTTGGGATTTTTGATATTGGGCTATATTAATAAAATTCACTTGATTTGACTTGACTTGACTGATGCTTTCTGTGAAAATAAGAGTGAAATTTTAGTTCACATACCTGTAGCATGTAAATTACAGGTCGAGGGAAAAAAAAAATTCAAAGAACTACAGTATCCAGGCCAAAGTGGTTTAAAATTTTGGAAAAATGTATCAAATCACTCTTCAAACACAAGTTCAACAAGTGTCCATACCTACATAACTAATGTTACAGGACTGAGAGACAGACATGGCAGGGCAAAGATGTGAATTAGAGCTGAAATGAAGAGATGAGGTATCCCATTAAATATCCCCCTGATGAATACTTCTGTCTAACTAATCTATTAGTGGTAATACCCATCTGACAGCAGCTGGGTAAACCTTGCGGGGTGAGAAGAAACCAGGGCAGCCTGCCAGACAGCAGTCTGCTAACATCCAAGGGCCGCGGCCACCTCCTCCTCCTTCACAGGGCAACCTGTCAGACCTGATCAGCCCTGTTCGTCAAGGATGTCAGATTTGAGTATCACGCCTTGCCAAAGACCTCTTCTTGCCAACACTGTAGCCCCAACTTTCTCACCTGTCAACGCAGGCCTGCAAAGTCTGGGATGAGAGCAAGCTCAGGTAACCAAAATTTCCTGAAAAAGTGAGATCACACCTGAGGCACATCAGATATGACAAAGGGTCCGAATGGCACCGATTAATTGCTTTCACTCACACACACACACACACACACACACACACACACACACACACACACACACATACAGGCCAAAAAGCTATGCAAATGAACAGCAATTTTTGAAGGTGCTGACACAGATATGCAACGTTGCACTGACTTTATTTTAACCTGAAGATCAAGGTATGAATGGAAATAAACAATCCAAGCTAAAAAGCAATTAACTTTTAATGGGTTGAAAGGCATAATTTCAGTGCAGATGTGGCTGCAGCATTACGAGTCCAACATCATAAATCAGTGGTTTATCTTCTTTCGACCAAAGCTCATCGGAGATTAATCTGACTGACTTGACATCGCGTCCTACATCTCCGGCCGGTGCCCGATCATGTGGCTGCTGTAGGGAAAGCGATTGATCCCGCAGAGAGCAGAGAAATTGATTTTCACGGTGCCCGTTTGGTTATTTGCACCGTGGGTGATGCCGAGCGGCTGGCTAGCGAGCTGCCTGGCTAACGAGGCAGCCCACCATGGACGTACAAGTCACACACGCCGTTATGGCGATGGGAATATGCACCAAAGCAATGCCGATGGCTCTTAGCGCGACCACAGCATGGGGACTGACAAATTATGTGTTAGTTGTGTGAAAAAATCACCCTGACAGCGGGTTGTTTTTGCTTTAGCCGAGGCTAGCTATCCACATCGGCAGCGTTAGCAGTAGCTAGCCCAGCATCAGTTCGCCCCGCCGTGGTGTCGCCCAAGAAAAAGAAAAAAACACACCGTCTTTTCTTCCGCGCATATGACAGCCTACCTGGACATAGTTGCTCTCGCAGTACTCCGCGACTCTTTCCAAATTGGTGAAACTGTCCAGTAGTGCGCTTCGTCCTGCTGGAATCTCCTCTTCCAGAAGCATTTGTAGCTCCGCCATTTTCACATCTTTAGCGGAGCGGTGTGTGCGTCTGTGTGTCTGTGTGTGTGTGTGTGTGGAGGAAGGGGGCTCACTGGCGCCGCCGCGGCCGCGTGTGGTACTGCAGGGGTTCTCCCAGCGGCTGGTGGAGAGCAGGGGTTCCCAGCACAGAGACGCACCAAACCAGACTCTCCACGGTTTAGACGCCTTTGAGGTGATGTGGTTTCAAAATACTCCAGAAAAACTGCTTGTTGTAGGTTTATTCCAGTCGGATTTCTTTTTTTTTTGTATTAGTTTTCAGTTTAGGAATATTATAATTCCACACCGACTCAGTGAATGAAATACTTGCAATAAAAAAATAAGACTTTGTTTATCTTCCCAGGATGATCCCTCTTTTATTTGGTTACAGAGCAGCAGGCAAGGCTGGATTACCAACCTGGCAAAGCGGGCAGCTGCCCAGAGGCCTGACAACCCCAGCGGCTCAAAAAGCCCCAGGTTTACTCCATGTCATTTGGAGTAAACCTGTGATTAATCACAAATTTGTTAGAAACTTTGAAGTAGCACATCGACTATGACAGGTCCTTCTGCTTGTGTCGCCAAACTCTGTGTCTCAATATCTAGTTTTGAAACCTGAGTTGTTTTAGTTTGTACTTAGCTAATTTATTGTAAACTTGTGTTTTATCAAGTAATCAACACACAGAACGAACCTCGGGAAAGGTCGCATTATTCCCTTACAGGAGAACTGTAAGGCTGCATGTATTCTCAATACATCTGGCAATAATTTTCTGTCAAATTGAATGATTGTTCAGTGAATAAAATGTCAGAAAATAGTGGGAAAATGCTCCGTTATTCCCTAAAGCCCAGGTAAACGTGGCCTTTGTTGGGTCACCAACTCAAAAATGTTGGGTTTACTGTCATAGAAAAACTGTGAATCCAACAAATCGTCAGCAGTTTTGCTTTAAAATGAATTAAACGATTAATCCATTATCAAAATTGCTGCTAATTAGTTTTTCTGTCAATCGAGTCAATTAATCAACTAATCATTTCAGCTCTAGAATACTGGTTGGTCTCTGGGTGACTTGAGAAATAACGAAGCTTCTATGCACAGCGGGGATAGATAGCAGCCCGGAAGATTTTAATCCAGCCATGGCAGCTGTGATATTTACCGTAGAGCTGCAATAATTAGTCGATTAACTGATAGATCGATCAACAGAAAATCATTCAGCAACTATTTTGACGATCAATTAATTGTTTAGGTCATTCTTCAAGCAAATCCTGCTTTTCAGATGTGAGACGTTGATGCTTGTCCTACGTTATAGTAAATTAATTATTTTTAGGGTTTTGGTTTTTTCATGGCATCACCTTGGGCTGTAGGAAACTGTGATGGGTATGTTTTTACAGTTTTCTGATGTCACGAAGACCAAACTATTAATCTAATAATCAAAAAAATAAACATTTTAATTAAAAAAAAAATATATATATATAATGAAAATAATTATTTGTTTCAGACCTAACTTAATTCAGTTAAATATTCAATTTGTAGGCTGGAAATTTATTTATAAAATTTGACACTGCCCCTCTCCATGTTTTCTTAAAACAAATTAAACTGAATTCTTTTAAGTCCCACTTGTTGGGGAGGCAGTGATAGGCAATATAAAATGAAAAGAATGACACAAACTCACAAAACAACTCTTCATACATATTTAATCATATGTAAGATATCTTTACAAAAAGGACTGAAATGTTTAAACGCCATGTGGCCTTTTTTAATAGACAAACAGGCCCCGTGTCACTGGAAATGCTGACTCAAGGCAGTTGTTCTAAGAATTATAGAAAAACTTCTGGCGGCACAATTTGTGTTTCTCGGCGTTGTGGAGTATTAAGGTAGTGAATTTTCCTCCCTTAGAACAGATGGAGTCTTCAACAAGTGCAAATTTGACCTGTGGACAGACAAGGTAATAATGTGCTTCAGGCTTCAGCTGAAAAAGCACCAGAAAGACAACCGGGGGGGAATTACAGTGGTGGTGCAACTTGAGTGCAAAGAACGCACTGACTGTACATACAAAAATTCCACCAAGTTAAGAAAAAGCCTTCAAGAATGGTGCAAATCAAGAGTTTAATTCCCAAAAAGTGTCAACTATCGGAACGTTTTTTTAAAAAGACGGGAGGCAACGTGAGTCATGGGCTGAAAAAATGATGGATTTTCAACATTCGACAGACACTTTGCTGGTAATTCCTTTAACCAAGATGTTAAATATATTCCTTTTTTGGAACAGGACTCCTCAGCTCCTCTGCCTCCGGTGGTTTTAACGACTAGTTCTAGCTTCTTGGGCTGACGGTGATCCAGGTTTCGTCCTTAGGAGTGGATACCAGCTCAGATCTGACCTCCATGACTTGTCCTTTCAACTTTTGAAGCTTCAGCTGCCGCGCCAAAGTGCTGAGCAGGACACTAGCTACAGTGTAGGCAAACCTGGCAGAGAGACAAAAGCTTCGCTGAAGTATGCTGGATATCCAATCACAGAGAGTTAGTCCTGATCATTTAATGTAAGTCAGTTCACATGTGCCTGAAATCAGGACAAGTCTATAGAATTTCACCAGACTGTTTTGGAACTAAATGACTGCACTGTGGGTCCAAAAGTCCGATACTCTCATCCCTTCGCACAGCCCCCAGTTAGAGGGATAATAACACATGGCCTTGAGCGTGGAGTTTGCGTTTTAATGTTAGTCTTTACCTGAGCTCCGGGCATGTTTGATTCCCCGAGAAGCCGAGCAGACAGAAGCTCTTCGTGGCTGATTCCTCCTCAAATCGATCCGGGTCAAACCTGAAAGATGTCACAGTGATCACCTTATCAGGCACTGGACAAACCAATATGATAAACCCACAAAAAAAAAAAGAAAAAAAAAAAAGCCAACCTGTGATGCTGTTATGCTATGCTATTTTCGTCCATTTGTGTAAAGCAAACCTGTATGGGGTGGTCCAGGTGTCAGAATCTTGCAGGACTACTCCTAAAGCATAGATCACCAAAGTCTGAAATATGACAAGGACAATATCTTACCCTTTTGGACCTAGTAAGTACACGTTCCTTAATATTATTATTGACATTTTTTTCCCACTCTAATATAACTAGTGTTTCTTTTGGACCCCAGGAAAAGTGTCTGGCTGTAATAATGTGACAAAGAGCAGAGGAGAAACAGACAGACAGAGGGCCACAGACGGCTGGAAACCGGATACCTCTTTGGGGATGACGTGTTGATCGACTTTGCCCTCCACTTCCTGAAGCCGAGCCGCGACGGGGGTCAGCTTGGCAGTCCGCACCGTCTCGTTGAGGACCTGCCGGCAGTATCTTTTCAAGGACAGAAATTTAATAAGGTCAAGCCAGTGAAACGCACAAACCGTGTCTGGATGTGCCTCAACGTGGAGGAGGATTCAACAGTTCATCCTCACAGGTACTGGTGGTGTATCTGTCTCCTTAAATAATGCAACAAGAGTGTTAAATGTTCAGGTTGAATCAGAATCGCATCAGTGGCAAAGCACTTACAGCCTTTAAATGTCTGAAACTTTGACCTTGAATTATGATGCCTCTATCTGGGAAACCTGTGTAATTTTCTTTAACGATTAAACAAAGAAACGATATACGTCGTCCCTCCATGTTTGACTTTAACTGCACCGATGTCAGACGTCTAGTCAGAGATTTAAGCCAGGTCCGAAGAGCTTACCTAAGCTGAGGGATCTTGTCCAGGGAAACTGGATCCGAACCCAAAACCTCCTCCAGCTCCTGGTACAGCTTGTCCTGCACTTCCTCTGAGGTGGACAGGAAGTGAAGTGCCCAGATACACACTGCCAAATCACAACATTTTACACTGAAGCTTTAGGGATTCATCTGGAAAAGGAGTGTACTTAGTCTAGGAGGCTTTAGAAGCTATTTAATCATTTTAACCATAGAATAATGTGATATTTTGCAAGTAATTAAAAAAAATGCTTAAAAGTGAATTAAAGAGACTAAAAATATCTGCTCAAATTAATAATTTCACTTTAACTTCCTTTCTGTGATCCCCTATGACGTGAAACTGAGGAGATTAGTTGATTGCTTTTAGAGTTGAAACAATTCTATTTGATTTGTTGACAGAAAATTAACTGTCATCTATTTTGAAAACTAAATATCATTAATATCATTTAAATAATGTCAAACACTTCACACTGGTTTTCTTCACATTCCTCCGACGTGCAGATTTGCTGCTTCTTTCCATTTTACATACTGTAGCTAAACTAAATTTCGTGGGGTTTTCGAGGGTTTGTCAGACTCTCGACTGGGCCCCGGGAAATCGGGATTTATTTCAGTTAATCAAGAAAGTAATCATCAACGAATATAATTGTTAGTTGCAACCCTAATTCAGTTATCAATCAATCTGTTTGATTGGGAGAATTGATCTCCAACTGTTTTGATAGTTACACATACAGTTGGCAGTGATGACGCATCCAGCCAAAGTGAAAACCATGCAGTCCTCCATGATCTGAAACAAACAACAGAATTCTTAGCAACTTTTTCAGAGCTTTGTGGGAACCGCGAAGATCTTTCAGTTATCTCTTAGGTTTTAAACCAGAGTGGGAGACTTCATCGGGATTCACCTGTCGTTCTGTGAGGCTGGACTGAAGCAGAGTGTCGACAAACACCGTCTGCTTCCTCTGGGCTTTTCTCTCCTTCGCCACTGACAGCAGCACAGACTCCATCTCTGACAGAGCTGAACACCCGGGAAGAAAGAATAATAAGACACTGTCGTTTGACTTCAGTTACTTTTTTTTTTTATATTTAAGGCCCGACGCTCATAACTGAGTTTACAGGTTAGAGACCCTGCATTTCAAGAATCCATCTTGTTTCCGGTCCTTCAGACAGCATATCCGAGATTAACTCCAGCCAGGAGCCGAGTGCCTGGAATAGTTCACATCAGCCAGTTCACATAGTTCACATCAGCTTACAATGGTGCAAACCTCACTCACCCTTCTCATAATGTCCTTTTCTGCTGGAGCTCTTCTCCAGGGAGCCGTCCAAGTAGCCTTTCCCGATTTCTGACCAGATCTGGCGGTGTAAGCGGAATGATGGAAGATGCCAAAAATCAATCAAGTTATCCATTTCAACAGAACTTTAATAGGCCAAGTTCTTGGTTTATAGGACATTTCTAACCCCCACGGAAAATGGGAAACCTTTCTTTTCTCGGGCCGAATGAACAGAGCCGTTGGTAGAGGCACTGACGAGACTGAAATATGAAGAACCCGCTCACTACAGCAATGTCGGTGCCTTTACTCTGCCCATTTAACTATATAGTGCTGAGATGCCCCATTTTCTGTCCACTAAATTGGAAATACTGTACAAGTGGAGAAAAAGTAATCTGGTATATTTACACTGAAATCACCAAAAGATATTGGTGTCAGTGTCCTGACAAAGAGCAAGGGCTTCTTTGTAGACATTCAACAAATACGCACGAAGAAGTCGATTGTAGAAGATGCACAGGACCACATTTTAACACCCACAGGAGCAGAGAAAAAGACCAGAATCCAACGCACAGAAATCAGCTGGGGTTTGTATAAGGCGTAAACCCTTTTCTCCACTAGAAAAACTCTCCCTCCACTGTCACTCTGGCTCTCTTCCTACAGGCAGGGGATGTTTATGGTGTTGAAAGCAGACCGCCTCACCGCGTCATGGTTCCTGCGGAAGGAAATGACCTCCGTGTCGTCTTTGAAGCGCTCACCCAGAGCCAGCTGGGTGACGGTCTTCATGGCCAGACCCAGCAGGTGGGCACACAGTGGGGTGTGCTGAGCCTCTGGGAACGACTTCCACTTTCCAACCAGCTCCTCCACCAGCTAGGAAACAAAACACGATTACAGAGGATATAGTTGATCATTTTTAATACTTCTATATCAAATATATCAGTGGGTCGTGTTGAAGTTTTGCCTCGTCACTAGAGGTACGAACCTTGAGCACAAGAGGGAAGTTGTTCTTCAGCGTGTTGTTGATGGCACTCTCATACACCTTTTTCCTTATCACGGTCTCATTGGCCCCGCCTCCCGACCCTGACTGGTAACCTAGCAACGACTTCAGCATCGTCTCAAAGGAGTCGGCTGAGGGGAGCAGAGAGGAAGAGTTTTTGTTTACCGCAGCACAAAGAACGGTGATGATGGCATCATATCCTTCACTGAAGGGGATCAGCGGTGCAGTGTTTGGAGCGTCGATATGTCCCACTGTGTTAATATTCCTTCATGCCGGTGGACTTACTGGTGTGGTTGGGGTTGATGTGTTGCCGTAGCTGGTTCACAGAGCCCAGGCTGACCACCGGCCGACCGCCGAACCAGAACGACGCCACGGACCCATACTCCTGATGCAGACTGACGAGGAACTCGTGCAGACTGCCCCTGTTCACAATGTCCTGCAGGTTCCCATCCCTGAGAGAGCAGAAAGCCATGGGTATGTGTCTGATGCGAAAAGCCAGTCATGCACGTTCGCTACACACAACCCCGTATGTGTGATATGTGTGATAAGTCATTGGGAGGTCGCTTCCTACAAAAAGTCTATCAGCTGAACAAATCTTGAATCATTGTTAAAAAATTACAATCAATAATGTACCACAAACATATGCTTTATGTTGAAGAAGGGTAAAAACTTCATCAGCACATTGGACTCGTAGGGAGCCATTTATAAATGACAGGACTTGTACAGGGAAGCTGGTTAATTGGGTCATATGAATTTTCCAAAATCCTTTTGCTGAATAAAAGTTAGTAGCAGCTGCAAAGCCAGAGGTAAATATATACACTCACTTCTCATCTGTGGGGTTGAGACCTGGGATGCCAGAGGCCCTTCTGGATGACTGAAAATAGGGTTAGAAATGGGATTGCGCGGTCAATGTCAGTTAAGTGAGTGACTTGTTGTTTGTACAGTCTATGTTAGTACATACATATATGAGTGTACCGTCTACGCGCTCACACACGGTCTTCTCCAATGAGCTGACAGATCGGCTAAGCCTGTCCCGAACCCAGCTAGCGCCGATAACTTTGTGTTCCATTAAGTCACTTGGAATCCCATAGAGAAATATGACAATTTAGAGGCTCTTCGCCTAATGGCAACCACACACATTCTAAGACACCACCAAAGGTCCCCTAGATCAATTACTTGGATCTTCGGATAAAGTCGGCATACAAGCGGCGTACTTTGCAGCATTTGATTTCTAGGTAATTAGGTAGGTAATTACTCGTTGCCGCCCGTTGTGAGTTTTTTTCTCCACCGAAGCTTGTTCTTGTTAGGTGTGTTGGATGAGCACCAAAATTAGAAGAAAAAAAAAAAGCTCGTAAGGATTCGGTTTATTTCTTATACGAGACGTTACCGCTTGTCAAAGAGAAAGGAAACGATAAATTGACACGTTTTTTTGGGAGGACACTGGCGTAACAATGTACCGGGATAACGGCCAGCTAACCGCTAACTTAAAGCTAACTTGAAACTTGCAGTGACATACCGGGTACAAGTAGAGAACAGCGCCGACTAAAATGATGACAAACGTGACAGCAAAGATGGCAAAGTCCAGCATGACTGCTCGCTCTTAACAGCACTATTTTTACACTGAACTCATGAATATCTGGAGATTTCCAAGCCAACTCTTTTAAGTCACCGTTACCACGTCAACAGAAAGTGCAGGGGCAGGAGGATTTCTGTGTTCGACTACACAGTCTGGACGGCAGTCAGAGGAAACTAATCAAAAGGGGTGAAATCGATACTGAACCCACTTTCGACAAAAAGTTTTTTTTATTTTTTTTTATTAATAAATCATTTACTAATATTTTTTGGATCAGTTTTGAGCCATTAAAAAGGAACGACTTTTGGGTTGCCAAGTTGTGGGAAAACCCTACTCCAAACAACAGAACAGGGAGTTCTTTCTTTTCACCTAGTTCAGTTTTAAGTTTAAGTTTTCACTTTTCCGGTTTAATGAATATTATGATATTACTTATATACTGTCTTACTTATATAAGTACAATTATCTATAGGTATAATTTAACCTTTAATCGGAAGCAAAGAAACATTATTAAAAAAAAATCAATTACAGTACATGTATTTAAAAAAACCTTGATCTATACTCATAAGTATTTTTACTCAACTACAGTTATGAAGCACTAGTACTTTACTAGAATATTACCATTTTATGTTACTTCATGCATCTAATCTACTACATTTCTTTCCCAAAACTATTATTACTTTACCAGCTACAACATCAAAGTACTACTCATGTTCATGCCTCAACAACATTTGTTACTTGAAGTACATTTTGTTGGTAATATTTTTGACTTTCATCTAGCAACAGTTTGAAGACAGGACTTTTACTTGTAATGGAGTATTTTTATAGTGTAGTATTGCTAGTTTTAGTGGTAAATGAGCTTGATACCTCGTCCACCACTGCTCTTTCCACTCTGTATATTATCATCGTACCTGATAAAGAGGAATGGCGACCTAGAAAAGTTAGAAATTGG